>NW_027596595.1:0-15000 GCF_964194155.1 Cetorhinus maximus
AGCAGGGCAGAAGCCGAAGTGCAGGGAGCGAAATGGTTAACCAGCGAGCAGGCAGCATTCCGGCAGGGCTGGAGGGCGAAAAACGGCGTAAAATAACGGACCGGCAGGAGGAAATGGCTGCCGGGGGGCGGACCCAGAGCCCCCACGTGAGGGGGCGGTTCGGGAGGCAGAGCCGCGCATGCGCGGTTGGAAAACGCGTCACGTCGGAGCAGGGTGAAATCATTAACCAGTCGGCCGCTTCGACGTCGGCTGGCCGGGCCGAGGAGGGTCGGACCGGGGAAAGGTTCCCGGTTTCGTGTCCGTCGGGTGGTCCCGAGTGCGGCAGGAAAAAATCCGGAATCCTGGGAGCCTTTTTTAAAAAAGAACCGGTCCGGGATGGGGTCGGATTTGGAAGCGTTTGCGGGGCCTAGGCGCCTCTTCGTCGGCATGACTACCGGACGGTCACCCGCCGATCGGCATTTGCGATTTGTTGGCTGGGGAGGTTGGCGGGGTACCTGCAGAATAGTAGGAGGTGGCAAATCGAGAATCGGTCGACATCGCCAAGTGCCTTCTCGAGCCTCCAGGTCTGCAGGGACCGACCCAGGCTGCCCCCAAACCGACCGCGAGGCCGTGCCGGGCGGCCATTTTTGGCCATTTTCGGCATTTTTCGCGTCTTTCGGAAGGTCACGGAAAGCGGCGGCCTGAAGCCCGGGCGTGCCCGGGGAAGGCTCCCCTTCGCCCGCGGGACCGGATTTGCCCCGGAAACGTCCCGAAGCCGGCCGGGAAGGCGGTTTCGAGGGCGAAGCACCTCCGATTGCCTTCGCAAGGCCGGGGAAAGTGGCCCCTGGGCCCGGGAGAGCAAAATCCGTGCGAGGACGGAAGCCCATGAGGTCAGATCCGAGGCTCTTACCCGGCGCCCGGTGGGGGTATTCCCGCAAAGAGCAGCGAGTGCGCCCGGCGACGGGTCAAGTTGCAATTTCTGGCATGCCACTCCTGGAGCTGGTTCATGAGTTCCCCTCGGAAGTCCCGATGAGGAAAGGGCAAAATGGCGTTTTGCGGGCTTTGGGGCCTCTTCGTCGGTAGGACTACCGCCCGACCTTACGGTTGGAATTGTCGGCAGGGGAGGTTGGCGGGGTACCTGCAGAATAGTAGGAGGTGGCAAATCGAGAATCGGTCGACCTCGCCAAACGCCTTCTCGAGCCTCCAGGTCTGCAGGGACCGACCCAGGCTGCCGCCAAACCGACCGAGAGGCCCTGCCGGCGGCCATTTTTGGCCATTTTCGGCATTTTTCGCCTCTTTCGGCCGGGATGGAAAAGCGGCGGCCTGAAGCCCGGGCCTGCCCGGGGAAGCCTCCTAATCGCCCGGGGGACCGGATTTGCCCCGGTGAGAGCCCCCGAAACGTCCCGAAGCCGGCCGGGAAGGCGGCCAAGGGCGAAGCACCTCGCATTGCGTTGGCAGGCCGTGCAAAGTGGCCTCCGGGCCCGCGAGACAATGCAGGGTGCCCTCGGTGTGCCCCTGAGAAATGGTTAACCAAACGAAGGACAGTGCGCCTCGGATTGCATTGGCTGGCCGTGCAAAGGGGCCCCCGGGCCCGCGAGACGTTACAGATTGCCCTCGGTGTGCCCCTGAGAAATGGTTAACCAATTGGACTTAGTCTCTGGCGGAGAGGCAAAGTGTTTTCACGAGAAATGGTTAACCAATTGGACTTAGTCTCTGGCAGAGAGGCAAAGTGTTTTCCTGAGAAATGGTTAACCAATTGGACTTAGTCTCTGGCGGAGAGGCAAAGTGTTTTCAAGAGAAATGATTAACCAATTGGACTTGGTCTCTGGCGGAGAGACAAAGTGTTTTCAAGAGAAATGGTTAACCAATTGGACTTAGTCTCTGGCAGAGAGGCAAAGTGTTTTCAAGAGAAATGGTTAACCAATTGGACTTAGTCTCTGGCAGAGAGGCAAAGTGTTTTCCAGAGAAATGGTTAACCAATTGGACTTAGTCTCTGGCGGAGAGACAAAGTGTTTTCAAGAGAAATGGATAACCAATTGGACTTAGTCTCTGGCAGAGAGGCAAAGTGTTTTCACGAGAAATGGTTAACCAATTGGACTTAGTCTCTGGCAGAGAGGCAAAGTGTTTTCAAGAGAAATGGTTAACCAATTGGACTTAGTCTCTGGCGGAGAGACAAAGTGTTTTCAAGAGAAATGGTTAACCAATTGGACTTAGTCTCTGGCGGAGAGGCAAAGTGTTTTCACGAGAAATGGTTAACCAATTGGACTTAGTCTCTGAACGGCAGGCAAATTGTGGCCTTGAGAAATGATTAACCAATTGGACTTAGTCTCTGGCGGAGAGGCAAAGTGTTTTCTCGAGAAATAATGAACCAATGAGGACAATGGACCTCGGTTTGCATTGGCAGGCCGGGCAAAGTGGCTCTTGGGCCCGCGAGAGCAAAATCCGTGCACAGACGGAAGTCCATGAGGTCAGATCCGAGGCCTTTACCCGGCACCCGGTGGGGGTATTCCCGCAGAGAGTAGCGAATCTGCCCGGCGACGGGTCAAGTTGCAATTTCTGGCATGCCACTCCTGGAGCTGGTTAATGAGTTCCCCTCGGAAGTCCCGATGAGGAAAGGGTAAAATGGCGTTTTGCGGGCTTTTAGGGCCTCCTGGACGGTAGGACTACCGCCCGACCTTACGGTTGGAATTGTTGGCAGGGGAGGTTGGCGGGGTACCTGCAGAATAGTAGGAGGTGGCAAATCGAGAATCGGTCGACATCGCCAAAAACCTTCTCGAGCCTCCAGGTCTGCAGGGACCGACCCAGGCTGCCGCCAAACCGACCGAGAGGCCCTGCCGGCGGCCATTTTTGGCCATTTTCGGCATTTTTCGCCTCTTTCGGCCGGGATGGAAAAGCGGCGGCCTGAAGCCCGGGCCTGCCCGGGGAGGCCTCCTAATCGCCCGGGGGACCGGATTTGCCCCGGTGAGAGCCCCCGAAACGTCCCGAAGCCGGCCGGGAAGGCGGCCAAGGGCGAAGCACCTCGGATTGCATTGGCAGGCCGTGCAAAGTGGCCTCCGGGCCCGCGAGACAATGCAGGGTGCCCTCGGTGTGCCCCTGAGAAATGGTTAACCAAACGAAGGACAGTGCGCCTCGGATTGCATTGGCAGGCCGTGCAAAGGGGCCCCCGGGCCCGCGAGACGTTACAGATTGCCCTCGGTGAGCCCCTGAGAAATGGTTAACCAATTGGACTTAGTCTCTGGCAGAGAGACAAAGTGTTTTCACGAGAAATGGTTAACCAATTGGACTTAGTCTCTGGCAGAGAGGCAAAGTGTTTTCACGAGAAATGGTTAACCAATTGGACTTAGTCTCTGGCAGAGAGGCAAAGTGTTTTCACGAGAAATGGTTAACCAATTGGACTTAGTCTCTGGCAGAGAGGCAAAGTGTTTTCAAGAGAAATGATTAACCAATTGGACTTAGTCTCTGGCGGAGAGACAAAGTGTTTTCAAGAGAAATGGTTAACCAATTGGACTTAGTCTCTGGCAGAGAGGCAAAGTGTTTTCAAGAGAAATGGTTAACCAATTGGACTTGGTCTCTGAACGGCAGGCAAATTGTGGCCTTGAGAAATGATTAACCAATTGGACTTAGTCTCTGGCGGAGAGACAAAGTGTTTTCAAGAGAAATGGTTAACCAATTGGACTTGGTCTCTGAACGGCAGGCAAATTGTGGCCTTGAGAAATGATTAACCAATTGGACTTAGTCTCTGGCGGAGAGACAAAGTGTTTTCACGAGAAATGGTTAACCAATTGGACTTAGTCTCTGGCAGAGAGGCAAAGTGTTTTCAAGAGAAATGGTTAACCAATTGGACTTGGTCTCTGAACGGCAGGCAAATTGTGGCCTTGAGAAATGATTAACCAATTGGACTGAGTCTCTGAACGGCAGGCAAATTGTGGCCTTGAGAAATGATTAACCAATTGGACTTAGTCTCTGGCGGAGAGGCAAAGTGTTTTCACGAGAAATGGTTAACCAATTGGACTTAGTCTCTGGCAGAGAGGCAAAGTGTTTTCCTGAGAAATGGTTAACCAATTGGACTTAGTCTCTGGCGGAGAGGCAAAGTGTTTTCAAGAGAAATGATTAACCAATTGGACTTAGTCTCTGGCGGAGAGACAAAGTGTTTTCAAGAGAAATGGTTAACCAATTGGACTTAGTCTCTGGCAGAGAGGCAAAGTGTTTTCAAGAGAAATGGTTAACCAATTGGACTTAGTCTCTGGCAGAGAGACAAAGTGTTTTCACGAGAAATGGTTAACCAATTGGACTTAGTCTCTGGCAGAGAGGCAAAGTGTTTTCAAGAGAAATGGTTAACCAATTGGACTTAGTCTCTGAACGGCAGGCAAATTGTGGCCTTGAGAAATGATTAACCAATTGGACTTAGTCTCTGGCGGAGAGGCAAAGTGTTTTCTCGAGAAATAATTAACCAATGAGGCCAATGGACCTCGGGTTGCATTGGCAGGCCGGGCAATGAGGCTCTTGGGCCCGCGAGAGCAAAATCCGTGCACAGACGGAAGTCCATGAGGTCAGATCCGAGGCCTTTACCCGGCACCCGGTGGGGGTATTCCCGCAGAGAGTAGCGAATCTGCCCGGCGACGGGTCAAGTTGCAATTTCTGGCATGCCACTCATGGAGCTGGTTAATGAGTTCCCCGCGGAAGTCCCGATGAGGAAAGGGCAAAATGGCGTTTTGCGGGCTTTGGGGCCTCTTCGTCGGTAGGACTACCGCCCGACCTTACGGTTGGAATTGTCGGCAGGGGAGGTTGGCGGGGTACCTGCAGAATAGTAGGAGGTGGCAAATCGAGAATCGGTCGACATCGCCAAAAACCTTCTCGAGCCTCCAGGTCTGCAGGGACCGACCCAGGCTGCCGCCAAACCGACCGAGAGGCCCTGCCGGCGGCCATTTTTGGCCATTTTCGGCATTTTTCGCCTCTTTCGGCCGGGATGGAAAAGCGGCGGCCTGAAGCCCGGGCCTGCCCGGGGAGGCCTCCTAATCGCCCGGGGGACCGGATTTGCCCCGGTGAGAGCCCCCGAAACGTCCCGAAGCCGGCCGGGAAGGCGGCCAAGGGCGAAGCACCTCGCATTGCGTTGGCAGGCCGTGCAAAGTGGCCTCCGGGCCCGCGAGACAATGCAGGGTGCCCTCGGTGTGCCCCTGAGAAATGGTTAACCAAACGAAGGACAGTGCGGCTCGGATTGCATTGGGAGGCCGTGCAAAGGGGCCCCCGGGCCCGCGAGACGTTACAGATTGCCCTCGGTGAGCCCCTGAGAAATGGTTAACCAATTGGACTTAGTCTCTGGCAGAGAGGCAAAGTGTTTTCAAGAGAAATGGTTAACCAATTGGACTTAGTCTCTGGCGGAGAGACAAAGTGTTTTCAAGAGAAATGGTTAACCAATTGGACTTAGTCTCTGGCAGAGAGGCAAAGTGTTTTCAAGAGAAATGGTTAACCAATTGGACTTAGTCTCTGGCAGAGAGGCAAAGTGTTTTCCAGAGAAATGGTTAACCAATTGGACTTAGTCTCTGGCGGAGAGACAAAGTGTTTTCAAGAGAAATGGATAACCAATTGGACTTAGTCTCTGGCAGAGAGGCAAAGTGTTTTCACGAGAAATGGTTAACCAATTGGACTTAGTCTCTGGCAGAGAGGCAAAGTGTTTTCAAGAGAAATGGGTAACCAATTGGACTTAGTCTCTGGCGGAGAGACAAAGTGTTTTCAAGAGAAATGGTTAACCAATTGGACTTCGTCTCTGGCAGAGAGGCAAAGTGTTTTCAAGAGAAATGGTTAACCAATTGGACTTGGTCTCTGAACGGCAGGCAAATTGTGGCCTTGAGAAATGATTAACCAATTGGACTTAGTCTCTGGCGGAGAGGCAAAGTGTTTTCACGAGAAATGGTTAACCAATTGGACTTAGTCTCTGGCGGAGAGACAAAGTGTTTTCCAGAGAAATGGATAACCAATTGGACTTAGTCTCTGGCAGAGAGGCAAAGTGTTTTCACGAGAAATGGTTAACCAATTGGACTTAGTCTCTGGCAGAGAGGCAAAGTGTTTTCAAGAGAAATGGTTAACCAATTGGACTTAGTCTCTGGCGGAGAGACAAAGTGTTTTCCAGAGAAATGGATAACCAATTGGACTTAGTCTCTGGCAGAGAGGCAAAGTGTTTTCACGAGAAATGGTTAACCAATTGGACTTCGTCTCTGGCAGAGAGGCAAAGTGTTTTCAAGAGAAATGGTTAACCAATTGGACTTAGTCTCTGGCAGAGAGGCAAAGTGTTTTCAAGAGAAATGGTTAACCAATTGGACTTAGTCTCTGAACGGCAGGCAAATTGTGGCCTTGAGAAATGATTAACCAATTGGACTTAGTCTCTGGCGGAGAGGCAAAGTGTTTTCTCGAGAAATAATTAACCAATGAGGCCAATGGACCTCGGGTTGCATTGGCAGGCCGGGCAATGAGGCTCTTGGGCCCGCGAGAGCAAAATCCGTGCACAGACGGAAGTCCATGAGGTCAGATCCGAGGCCTTTACACGGCACCCGGTGGGGGTATTCCCGCAGAGAGTAGCGAATCTGCCCGGCGACGGGTCAAGTTGCAATTTCTGGCATGCCACTCATGGAGCTGGTTAATGAGTTCCCCGCGGAAGTCCCGATGAGGAAAGGGCAAAATGGCGTTTTGCGGGCTTTGGGGCCTCTTCGTCGGTAGGACTACCGCCCGACCTTACGGTTGGAATTGTCGGCAGGGGAGGTTGGCGGGGTACCTGCAGAATAGTAGGAGGTGGCAAATCGAGAATCGGTCGACATCGCCAAAAACCTTCTCGAGCCTCCAGGTCTGCAGGGACCGACCCAGGCTGCCGCCAAACCGACCGAGAGGCCCTGCCGGCGGCCATTTTTGGCCATTTTCGGCATTTTTCGCCTCTTTCGGCCGGGATGGAAAAGCGGCGGCCTGAAGCCCGGGCCTGCCCGGGGAGGCCTCCTAATCGCCCGGGGGACCGGATTTGCCCCGGTGAGAGCCCCCGAAACGTCCCGAAGCCGGCCGGGAAGGCGGCCAAGGGCGAAGCACCTCGCATTGCGTTGGCAGGCCGTGCAAAGTGGCCTCCGGGCCCGCGAGACAATGCAGGGTGCCCTCGGTGTGCCCCTGAGAAATGGTTAACCAAACGAAGGACAGTGCGGCTCGGATTGCATTGGCAGGCCGTGCAAAGGGGCCCCCGGGCCCGCGAGACGTTACAGATTGCCCTCGGTGAGCCCCTGAGAAATGGTTAACCAATTGGACTTAGTCTCTGGCAGAGAGGCAAAGTGTTTTCAAGAGAAATGGTTAACCAATTGGACTTAGTCTCTGGCGGAGAGACAAAGTGTTTTCAAGAGAAATGGTTAACCAATTGGACTTAGTCTCTGGCAGAGAGGCAAAGTGTTTTCAAGAGAAATGGTTAACCAATTGGACTTGGTCTCTGAACGGCAGGCAAATTGTGGCCTTGAGAAATGATTAACCAATTGGACTTAGTCTCTGGCGGAGAGACAAAGTGTTTTCAAGAGAAATGGTTAACCAATTGGACTTGGTCTCTGAACGGCAGGCAAATTGTGGCCTTGAGAAATGATTAACCAATTGGACTTAGTCTCTGGCGGAGAGACAAAGTGTTTTCACGAGAAATGGTTAACCAATTGGACTTAGTCTCTGGCAGAGAGGCAAAGTGTTTTCAAGAGAAATGGTTAACCAATTGGACTTGGTCTCTGAACGGCAGGCAAATTGTGGCCTTGAGAAATGATTAACCAATTGGACTGAGTCTCTGAACGGCAGGCAAATTGTGGCCTTGAGAAATGATTAACCAATTGGACTTAGTCTCTGGCGGAGAGGCAAAGTGTTTTCACGAGAAATGGTTAACCAATTGGACTTAGTCTCTGGCAGAGAGGCAAAGTGTTTTCCTGAGAAATGGTTAACCAATTGGACTTAGTCTCTGGCGGAGAGGCAAAGTGTTTTCAAGAGAAATGATTAACCAATTGGACTTAGTCTCTGGCGGAGAGACAAAGTGTTTTCAAGAGAAATGGTTAACCAATTGGACTTAGTCTCTGGCGGAGAGACAAAGTGTTTTCCAGAGAAATGGATAACCAATTGGACTTAGTCTCTGGCAGAGAGGCAAAGTGTTTTCCAGAGAAATGGATAACCAATTGGACTTAGTCTCTGGCAGAGAGGCAAAGTGTTTTCAAGAGAAATGGTTAACCAATTGGACTTAGTCTCTGGCGGAGAGGCAAAGTGTTTTCTCGAGAAATAATTAACCAATGAGGCCAATGGACCGCGGGTTGCATTGGCAGGCCGGGCAATGAGGCTCTTGGGCCCGCGAGAGCAAAATCCGTGCACAGACGGAAGTCCATGAGGTCAGATCCGAGGCCTTTACCCGGCACCCGGTGGGGGTATTCCCGCAGAGAGTAGCGAATCTGCCCGGCGACGGGTCAAGTTGCAATTTCTGGCATGCCACTCATGGAGCTGGTTAATGAGTTCCCCGCGGAAGTCCCGATGAGGAAAGGGCAAAATGGCGTTTGGCGGGCTTTGGGGCCTCTTCGTCGGTAGGACTACCGCCCGACCTTACGGTTGGAATTGTCGGCAGGGGAGGTTGGCGGGGTACCTGCAGAATAGTAGGAGGTGGCAAATCGAGAATCGGTCGACATCGCCAAAAACCTTCTCGAGCCTCCAGGTCTGCAGGGACCGACCCAGGCTGCCGCCAAACCGACCGAGAGGCCCTGCCGGCGGCCATTTTTGGCCATTTTCGGCATTTTTCGCCTCTTTCGGCCGGGATGGAAAAGCGGCGGCCTGAAGCCCGGGCCTGCCCGGGGAGGCCTCCTAATCGCCCGGGGGACCGGATTTGCCCCGGTGAGAGCCCCCGAAACGTCCCGAAGCCGGCCGGGAAGGCGGCCAAGGGCGAAGCACCTCGCATTGCGTTGGCAGGCCGTGCAAAGTGGCCTCCGGGCCCGCGAGACAATGCAGGGTGCCCTCGGTGTGCCCCTGAGAAATGGTTAACCAAACGAAGGACAGTGCGGCTCGGATTGCATTGGCAGGCCGTGCAAAGGGGCCCCCGGGCCCGCGAGACGTTACAGATTGCCCTCGGTGAGCCCCTGAGAAATGGTTAACCAATTGGACTTAGTCTCTGGCAGAGAGGCAAAGTGTTTTCAAGAGAAATGGTTAACCAATTGGACTTAGTCTCTGGCGGAGAGACAAAGTGTTTTCCAGAGAAATGGATAACCAATTGGACTTAGTCTCTGGCAGAGAGGCAAAGTGATTTCACGAGAAATGGTTAACCAATTGGACTTAGTCTCTGGCAGAGAGGCAAAGTGTTTTCAAGAGAAATGGTTAACCAATTGGACTTGGTCTCTGAACGGCAGGCAAATTGTGGCCTTGAGAAATGATTAACCAATTGGACTTAGTCTCTGGCGGAGAGGCAAAGTGTTTTCACGAGAAATGGTTAACCAATTGGACTTAGTCTCTGGCGGAGAGACAAAGTGTTTTCCAGAGAAATGGATAACCAATTGGACTTAGTCTCTGGCAGAGAGGCAAAGTGTTTTCACGAGAAATGGTTAACCAATTGGACTTAGTCTCTGGCAGAGAGGCAAAGTGTTTTCAAGAGAAATGGTTAACCAATTGGACTTAGTCTCTGGCGGAGAGACAAAGTGTTTTCCAGAGAAATGGATAACCAATTGGACTTAGTCTCTGGCAGAGAGGCAAAGTGTTTTCACGAGAAATGGTTAACCAATTGGACTTCGTCTCTGGCAGAGAGGCAAAGTGTTTTCAAGAGAAATGGTTAACCAATTGGACTTAGTCTCTGGCAGAGAGGCAAAGTGTTTTCAAGAGAAATGGTTAACCAATTGGACTTAGTCTCTGAACGGCAGGCAAATTGTGGCCTTGAGAAATGATTAACCAATTGGACTTAGTCTCTGGCGGAGAGGCAAAGTGTTTTCTCGAGAAATAATTAACCAATGAGGCCAATGGACCTCGGGTTGCATTGGCAGGCCGGGCAATGAGGCTCTTGGGCCCGCGAGAGCAAAATCCGTGCACAGACGGAAGTCCATGAGGTCAGATCCGAGGCCTTTACCCGGCACCCGGTGGGGGTATTCCCGCAGAGAGTAGCGAATCTGCCCGGCGACGGGTCAAGTTGCAATTTCTGGCATGCCACTCATGGAGCTGGTTAATGAGTTCCCCGCGGAAGTCCCGATGAGGAAAGGGCAAAATGGCGTTTTGCGGGCTTTGGGGCCTCTTCGTCGGTAGGACTACCGCCCGACCTTACGGTTGGAATTGTCGGCAGGGGAGGTTGGCGGGGTACCTGCAGAATAGTAGGAGGTGGCAAATCGAGAATCGGTCGACATCGCCAAAAACCTTCTCGAGCCTCCAGGTCTGCAGGGACCGACCCAGGCTGCCGCCAAACCGACCGAGAGGCCCTGCCGGCGGCCATTTTTGGCCATTTTCGGCATTTTTCGCCTCTTTCGGCCGGGATGGAAAAGCGGCGGCCTGAAGCCCGGGCCTGCCCGGGGAGGCCTCCTAATCGCCCGGGGGACCGGATTTGCCCCGGTGAGAGCCCCCGAAACGTCCCGAAGCCGGCCGGGAAGGCGGCCAAGGGCGAAGCACCTCGCATTGCGTTGGCAGGCCGTGCAAAGTGGCCTCCGGGCCCGCGAGACAATGCAGGGTGCCCTCGGTGTGCCCCTGAGAAATGGTTAACCAAACGAAGGACAGTGCGGCTCGGATTGCATTGGCAGGCCGTGCAAAGGGGCCCCCGGGCCCGCGAGACGTTACAGATTGCCCTCGGTGAGCCCCTGAGAAATGGTTAACCAATTGGACTTAGTCTCTGGCAGAGAGGCAAAGTGTTTTCAAGAGAAATGGTTAACCAATTGGACTTAGTCTCTGGCGGAGAGACAAAGTGTTTTCAAGAGAAATGGTTAACCAATTGGACTTAGTCTCTGGCAGAGAGGCAAAGTGTTTTCAAGAGAAATGGTTAACCAATTGGACTTGGTCTCTGAACGGCAGGCAAATTGTGGCCTTGAGAAATGATTAACCAATTGGACTTAGTCTCTGGCGGAGAGACAAAGTGTTTTCAAGAGAAATGGTTAACCAATTGGACTTGGTCTCTGAACGGCAGGCAAATTGTGGCCTTGAGAAATGATTAACCAATTGGACTTAGTCTCTGGCGGAGAGACAAAGTGTTTTCACGAGAAATGGTTAACCAATTGGACTTAGTCTCTGGCAGAGAGGCAAAGTGTTTTCAAGAGAAATGGTTAACCAATTGGACTTGGTCTCTGAACGGCAGGCAAATTGTGGCCTTGAGAAATGATTAACCAATTGGACTGAGTCTCTGAACGGCAGGCAAATTGTGGCCTTGAGAAATGATTAACCAATTGGACTTAGTCTCTGGCGGAGAGGCAAAGTGTTTTCACGAGAAATGGTTAACCAATTGGACTTAGTCTCTGGCAGAGAGGCAAAGTGTTTTCCTGAGAAATGGTTAACCAATTGGACTTAGTCTCTGGCGGAGAGGCAAAGTGTTTTCAAGAGAAATGATTAACCAATTGGACTTAGTCTCTGGCGGAGAGACAAAGTGTTTTCAAGAGAAATGGTTAACCAATTGGACTTAGTCTCTGGCGGAGAGACAAAGTGTTTTCCAGAGAAATGGATAACCAATTGGACTTAGTCTCTGGCAGAGAGGCAAAGTGTTTTCCAGAGAAATGGATAACCAATTGGACTTAGTCTCTGGCAGAGAGGCAAAGTGTTTTCAAGAGAAATGGTTAACCAATTGGACTTAGTCTCTGAACGGCAGGCAAATTGTGGCCTTGAGAAATGATTAACCAATTGGACTTAGTCTCTGGCGGAGAGGCAAAGTGTTTTCTCGAGAAATAATTAACCAATGAGGCCAATGGACCGCGGGTTGCATTGGCAGGCCGGGCAATGAGGCTCTTGGGCCCGCGAGAGCAAAATCCGTGCACAGACGGAAGTCCATGAGGTCAGATCCGAGGCCTTTACCCGGCACCCGGTGGGGGTATTCCCGCAGAGAGTAGCGAATCTGCCCGGCGACGGGTCAAGTTGCAATTTCTGGCATGCCACTCATGGAGCTGGTTAATGAGTTCCCCGCGGAAGTCCCGATGAGGAAAGGGCAAAATGGCGTTTTGCGGGCTTTGGGGCCTCTTCGTCGGTAGGACTACCGCCCGACCTTACGGTTGGAATTGTCGGCAGGGGAGGTTGGCGGGGTACCTGCAGAATAGTAGGAGGTGGCAAATCGAGAATCGGTCGACATCGCCAAAAACCTTCTCGAGCCTCCAGGTCTGCAGGGACCGACCCAGGCTGCCGCCAAACCGACCGAGAGGCCCTGCCGGCGGCCATTTTTGGCCATTTTCGGCATTTTTCGCCTCTTTCGGCCGGGATGGAAAAGCGGCGGCCTGAAGCCCGGGCCTGCCCGGGGAGGCCTCCTAATCGCCCGGGGGACCGGATTTGCCCCGGTGAGAGCCCCCGAAACGTCCCGAAGCCGGCCGGGAAGGCGGCCAAGGGCGAAGCACCTCGCATTGCGTTGGCAGGCCGTGCAAAGTGGCCTCCGGGCCCGCGAGACAATGCAGGGTGCCCTCGGTGTGCCCCTGAGAAATGGTTAACCAAACGAAGGACAGTGCGGCTCGGATTGCATTGGCAGGCCGTGCAAAGGGGCCCCCGGGCCCGCGAGACGTTACAGATTGCCCTCGGTGAGCCCCTGAGAAATGGTTAACCAATTGGACTTAGTCTCTGGCAGAGAGGCAAAGTGTTTTCAAGAGAAATGGTTAACCAATTGGACTTAGTCTCTGGCGGAGAGACAAAGTGTTTTCCAGAGAAATGGATAACCAATTGGACTTAGTCTCTGGCAGAGAGGCAAAGTGTTTTCACGAGAAATGGTTAACCAATTGGACTTAGTCTCTGGCAGAGAGGCAAAGTGTTTTCAAGAGAAATGGTTAACCAATTGGACTTAGTCTCTGGCAGAGAGGCAAAGTGTTTTCAAGAGAAATGGTTAACCAATTGGACTTAGTCTCTGGCGGAGAGGCAAAGTGTTTTCCAGAGAAATGGTTAACCAATTGGACTTTTTCTCTGAACGGCAGGCAAATTGTGGCCTTGAGAAATGATTAACCAATTGGACTTAGTCTCTGGCGGAGAGACCAAGTATTTTCACGAGAAATGGTTAACCAATTGGACTTAGTCTCTGGCAGAGAGGCAAAGTGTTTTCACGAGAAATGGTTAACCAATTGGACTTAGTCTCTGGCAGAGAGGCAAAGTGTTTTCACGAGAAATGGTTAACCAATTGGACTTAGTCTCTGGCGGAGAGACAAAGTGTTTTCAAGAGAAATGGATAACCAATTGGACTTAGTCTCTGGCAGAGAGGCAAAGTGTTTTCACGAGAAATGGTTAACCAATTGGACTTAGTCTCTGGCAGAGAGGCAAAGTGTTTTCACGAGAAATGGTTAACCAATTGGACTTAGTCTCTGGCGGAGAGACAAAGTGTTTTCAAGAGAAATGGTTAACCAATTGGACTTAGTCTCTGGCAGAGAGGCAAAGTGTTTTCAAGAGAAATGGTTAACCAATTGGACTTGGTCTCTGAACGGCAGGCAAATTGTGGCCTTGAGAAATGATTAACCAATTGGACTTAGTCTCTGGAGGAGAGACAAAGTGTTTTCAAGAGAAATGGATAACCAATTGGACTTAGTCTCTGGCAGAGAGGCAAAGTGTTTTCACGAGAAATGGTTAACCAATTGGACTTAGTCTCTGGCAGAGAGGCAAAGTGTTTTCACGAGAAATGGTTAACCAATTGGACTTAGTCTCTGGCGGAGAGACAAAGTGTTTTCAAGAGAAATGGTTAACCAATTGGACTTAGTCTCTGGCAGAGAGGCAAAGCGTTTTCCTGAGAAATGGTTAACCAATTGGACTTAGTCTCTGGCAGAGAGGCAAAGTGTTTTCCTGAGAAATGGTTAACCAATTGGACTTAGTCTGTGAACAGCAGGCAAATTGCGGCCATGAGAAATGGTTAACCAATTGGACTTAGTCTCTGGCAGAGAGGCAAAGTGTTTTCCTGAGAAATGGTTAACCAATTGGACTTAGTCTCTGGCGGAGAGGCAAAGTGTTTCCCGTTGTAATGGTTGGCCAATGCACTTCGGATTGCGTTGGTAGGCCGTGGAAAGTGGCTCTTGGGCCCGCGAGAGCAAAATCCGTGCGCAGACGGAAGTCCATGAGGTCAGATCCGAGGCCTTTACCCGGCACCCGGTGGGGGTATTCCCGCAGAGAGTAGCGGGTGTGCCCGGCGACGGGTCAAGTTGCAATTTCTGGCATACCACTCCTGGAGCTCGTTAATGAGTTCCCCTCGGAAGTCCCGATGAGAAAATGGCAAAATGGCGTTTTGCGGGCTTTGGGGCCTCCTGGACGGTAGGCCTACCGCCCGACCTTACGGTTGCAATTGTTGGCAGGGGAGGTTGGCGGGGTACCCGGAGATTTTCGGGGACACGATTTTCAGAACATTTTCAGACAACGGTCACACTTTAAAAATGCCCAGAAAAGTGCGACTTTGAGGGTGGTAAGCGTTTTCAAATAGAATACCTTTCAAAGAGCTCTCGGAAGTCCTATATGAGGATTTAAGATGAATTTGTGCGGGCTTTCCGAACTCCGTTGTCGGTCTGAAATATCGGCCAGGGTCCAGACCGGTGGTAACCCTGGTTTAATAAACATGGCGTGTGGCGAAAAGAACAGACAAAATGACAAAGTGTCAAATATATATATACATGTGTATTTATGAACAAAAAAAATCACAAAGTGTCACCTGGCGGTGTACTTGATGATGATAAATAAAAATACAAAGTCTGTTCACAGGCACCTTTGGGGCGGGGGTGCCTGAGTCCCCTTGGGTTGCACACTATAGAGTGTTTGACATGGACAGAGTCAACACTGTGTGCGTGCCCAGAACCCTTTTGAACGCAGGCGACGCACGCCGGTCGGCATTTCCTCTCCGTGCGAGCGCCAACAGGTTGCTTCCGTTGTTTTACA
>NW_027596595.1:27500-60000 GCF_964194155.1 Cetorhinus maximus
GCAGGCAGGGCAGCCGGCCGGTAATTGGAGCCGCCCGCCCGGCCATAGGGCTGCAGTTAGGTGCCGACCAGCCCAGCGGCTCCAGGGGCGAAGTGCATGTGGGTAAATGATTAACCAGTTAGCAGGCAGGGCAACCGGCCGGTAATTAGAGCCGACCTCCCGGCCATACGGGTGCAGTTAGGTGCCGACCAGCCCAGCAGCTCCAGGGGCTAAGTACGTGTGGGTAAATGGTTAACCAGTGAGCAGGCAGGGCAGCCGGCCGGTAATTGGAGTCGACCGCCCGGCCATAGGGCTGCAGTTAGGTGCCGACCGGCCCAGCGGCTCCAGGGGCGAAGTGCATGTGGGTAAATGATTAACCAGTTAGCAGGCAGGGCAACCGGCCGGTAATTAGAGCCGACCTCCCGGCCATACGGGTGCAGTTAGGTGCCGACCAGCCCAGCAGCTCCAGGGGCTAAGTACGTGCGGGTAAATGGTTAACCAGTTAGCAGGCAGGGCAGCCGGCCGGTAATTGAGGCCGCCCGCCCGGCCATAGGGCTGCAGTTAGGTGCCGACCAGCCCAGCAGCTCCTGGGGCTAAGTACATGTGGGTAAAGGATTAACCAGTTAGCAGGCAGGGCAGCCGGCCGGTAATTGGAGCCGCCCGCCCGCTCATCAGGGTGCAGTTAGGTGCAGAACAGCCCAGCAGCTCCAGGGGCTAAGTACATGTGGGTAAATGGTGAACCAGTTAGCAGGCAGGGCAGCCGGCCGGTAAATAGAGCCACCCGCCCGGTGATAAGGGTGCAGTTAGGTGCCGACAGGCCCAGCAGCTCCAGGGGCTAAGTACATGTGGGTAAATGGTTAACCAGTCAGCAGGCAGAGCAGCCGGCCGGCAATTAGAGCCGCCCGCCCGCTAATCAGGGTGCAGATAGGTGCAGAACAGCCCATCATTTTCCAGGGGCTAAGTACATTTGGGTAAATGGTTAACCAGTTAGCAGGCAGGGCAGCCGGCCGGCCGGTAATTAGAGCCGCCCGCCCGGTGATAAGGGTGCAGTTAGGTGCCGGCCAGCCCAGCAGCTCCAGGGGCTAAGTACATGTGGGTAAATGGTGAACCAGTTAGCAGGCAGGGCAGCCGGCCGGCCGGTAATTAGAGCCGCCCGCCCGGTGATAAGGGTGCAGTTAGGTGCCGGCCAGCCCAGCAGCTCCAGGGGCTAAGTACATGCGGGTAAATGGTTAACCAGTTAGCAGGCAGGGCAGCCGGCCGGCAATTAGAGCCGCCCGCCCGCTAATCAGGGTGCAGTTCGGTGCAGAACAGCCCATCAGCTCCAGGGGCTAAGTACATGTGGGTAAATGGTTAACCAGTTAGCAGGCAGGGCAGCCGGCCGGTAATTGAGGCCGCCCGCCCGGCCATAGGGCTGCAGTTAGGTGCCGACCAGCCCAGCAGCTCCTGGGGCTAAGTACATGTGGGTAAAGGATTAACCAGTTAGCAGGCAGGGCAGCCGGCCGGTAATTGGAGCCGCCCGCCCGCTCATCAGGGTGCAGTTAGGTGCAGAACAGCCCATCAGCTCCAGGGGCTAAGTACATGTGGGTAAATGGTTAACCAGTTAGCAGGCAGGGCAGCCGGCCGGTAATTGAGGCCGCCCGCCCGCTAATAAGGGTGCAGTTATGTGCAGGACAGCCCATCAGTTTCCAGGGGCTAAGTACATGTGGGTAAATGGTTAACCAGTTAGCAGGCAGCGCAGCCGGCCGGTAATTACAGCCGGCCGCCTGTCCGCCCACTAATCAGGGTGCAGTTAGGTGCAGGACAGCCCGTCAGTTTCCAGGGGCTAAGTACATGTGGGTAAATGGTTAACCAGTCAGCAAGGCAGGGCAGCCGGCCGGCCGGTAATTAGAGCCGGCCGCCTGTCCGCCCGCTAATAAGGGTGCAGTTAGGTGCAGGACAGCCCATCAGTTTCCAGGGGCTAAGTACATGTGGGTAAATGGTTAACCAGTTAGCAGGCAGGGCAGCCGGCCGGCCGGTAATTAGAGCCGGCCGCCTGTCCGCCCGCTATTAAGGGTGCAGTTAGGTGCAGAACAGCCCCTCTGTTTCCAGGGGCTAAGTACATGTGGGTCAATGGTTAACCAGTTAGCAGGCAGAGCAGCCGGCCGGCAATTAGAGCCGCCCGCCCGCTAATCAGGGTGCAGTTAGGTGCAGAACAGCCCATCAGTATCCAGGGGCTAAGTACATGTGGGTAAATGGTTAACCAGTTAGCAGGCAGGGCAGCCGGCCGGCCGGTAATTAGAGCCGACCTCCCGGCCATTACGGGTGCAGTTAGGTGCCGACCAGCCCAGCAGCTCCAGGGGCTAAGTACATGTGGGTAAATGATTAACCAGTTTACAGGCAGGGCAGCCGGCCGGTAATTAGAGCCGACCTCCCGGCCATAGGGCTGCAGTTAGGTGCCGACCAGCCCAGCAGCTCCAGGGGCTAAGTACATGTGGGTAAATGATGAACCAGTTAGCAGGCAGGGCAGCCGGCCGCTAATTACAGCCGCCCTCCCGCTAATAAGGGTGCAGTTAGGTGCAGAACAGCCCATCAGTTTCCAGGGGCTAAGTACATGTGGGTAAATGGTTAACCAGTAAGCAGGCAGAGCAGCCGGCCGGCAATTACAGCCGCCCGCCCGCTAATCAGGGTGCAGTTAGGTGCAGAACAGCCCATCAGCTTCCAGGGGCTAAGTACATGTGGGTAAATGGTGAACCAGTTAGCAGGCAGGGCAGCCGGCCGGCCGGTAATTAGAGCCGGCCGCCTGTCCGCCCGCTAATAAGGGTGCAGTTAGGTGCAGAACAGCCCCTCAGTTTCCAGGGGCTAAGTACATGTGGGTCAATTGTTAACCAGTTAGCAGGCAGAGCAGCCGGCCGGCAATTAGAGCCGCCCGCCCGCTAATCAGGGTGCAGTTAGGTGCAGAACAGCCCATCAGTATCCAGGGGCTAAGTACATATGGGTAAAGGGTTTACCAGTTAGCAGGCAGGGCAGCCGGCCGGCAATTAGAGCCGCCCGCCCGCTAATCAGGGTGCAGTTAGGTGCAGAACAGCCCATCAGTTTCCAGGGGCTAAGTACATGTGGGTAAATGGTTAACCAGCTAGCAAGGCAGGGCAGCCGGCCGGCCGGTAATTAGAGCCGGCCGCCTGTCCGCCCGCTAATAAGGGTGCAGTTAGGTGCAGGACAGCCCATCAGTTTCCAGGGGCTAAGTACATGTGGGTAAATGGTTAACCAGTTAGCAGGCAGGGCAGCCGGCCGGTAATTACAGCCGCCCGCCCGCTAATAAGGGTGCAGTTAGGTGCAGAACAGCCCATCAGCTTCCAGGGGCTAAGGACATGTGGGTAAATGGTGAACCAGTTAGCAGGCAGGGCAGCCGGCCGGCCGGTAATTAGAGCCGGCCGCCTGTCCGCCCGCTAATAAGGGTGCAGTTAGGTGCAGAACAGCCCATCAGCTTCCAGGGGCTAAGTACATGTGGGTAAATGGTGAACCAGTTAGCAGGCAGGGCAGCCGGCCGGCCGGTAATTAGAGCCGGCCGCCTGTCCGCCCGCTAATAAGGGTGCAGTTAGGTGCAGAACAGCCCCTCTGTTTCCAGGGGCTAAGTACATGTGGGTCAATGGTTAACCAGTTAGCAGGCAGAGCAGCCGGCCGGCAATTACAGCCGCCCGCCCGCTAATCAGGGTGCAGTTAGGTGCAGAACAGCCCATCAGTATCCAGGGGCTAAGTACATGTGGGTAAAGGGTTTACCAGTTAGCAGGCAGGGCAGCCGGCCGGCCGGCAATTAGTGCCGACCTCCCGGCAACAAGGGTGCAGTTAGGTCGCCGACCAGCCCAGCAGCTCCAGGGGCTAAGTATATGTGAGTAAATGGTTGACCAGTTAAGCAGGCATGGCAGCCGGCCGGTAAGCGGAGCGTCCCGCCCCGTAATACGGGTGCAGTTAGCTGCAGAACACACCGGCAGGTCCAGGGACGAAGTAGTGGACGGGGAAACGGTTAACCAGTTAACAGGCAGGGCAGCCGTACGGGCAGTAGAGCCGCCCGCCCCGTAATACGGGTGCAGTTCGCGGCAGACCAGCCCCGCAGCTCAAAAGTCTAAGTGGAGAACGGGGAACCGGTTGACCGGTGAGCCGAAGCATGCCAGCAGGCAGGGAAGGTGCAAAAAGGGCCGATAAGACCGAACCGGCACGAGTAACAGGCTGCCGGGGGCGGGTTCCCAGCAAACCAGGTGAGGGGGCGTGGCCGGAGGCCGCGCAGCAGAGCCGCCCGCCCGTGAGTACGGTTAGAGGCAGCAGCGGGCTTCCCCAGCAGGGCAGAAGCCGAAGTGGAGGGAGCGAAATGGTTAACCAGCGAGCAGGCAGCATTCCGGCAGGGCTGGAGGGCGAAAAACGGCGTAAAATAACGGACCGGCAGGAGGAAATGGCTGCCGGGGGGCGGACCCAGAGCCCTCACGTGAGGGGGCGGTTCGGGAGGCAGAGCCGCGCATGCGCGGTTGGAAAACGCGTCAAGTCGGAGCAGGGTGAAATCATTAACCAGTCGGCCGCTTCGACGTCGGCTGGCCGGGCCGAGGAGGGTCGGACCGGGGAAAGGTTCCCGGTTTCGTGTCCGTCGGGTGGTCCCGAGTGCGGCAGGAAAAAATCCGGAGTCCTGGGAGCCTTTTTTAAAAAAGAACCGGTCCGGGATGGGGTCGGATTTGGAAGCGTTTGCGGGGCCTAGGTGCCTCTTCGTCGGCATGACTACCGGACGGTCACCCGCCGATCGGCATTTGCGATTTGTTGGCTGGGGAGGTTGGCGGGGTACCTGCAGAATAGTAGGAGGTGGCAAATCGAGAATCGGTCGACATCGCCAAGTGCCTTCTCGAGCCTCCAGGTCTGCAGGGACCGACCCAGGCTGCCCCCAAACCGACCGCGAGGCCGTGCCGGGCGGCCATTTTTGGCCATTTTCGGCATTTTTCGCGTCTTTCGGTAGGTCACGGAAAGCGGCGGCCTGAAGCCCGGGCGTGCCCGGGGAAGGCTCCCCTTCGCCCGCGGGACCGGATTTGCCCCGGAAACGTCCCGAAGCCGGCCGGGAAGGCGGTTTCGAGGGCGAAGCACCTCCGATTGCCTTCGCAAGGCCGGGGAAAGTGGCCCCTGGGCCCGGGAGAGCAAAATCCGTGCGAGGACGGAAGCCCATGAGGTCAGATCCGAGGCTCTTACCCGGCGCCCGGTGGGGGTATTCCCGCAAAGAACAGCGAGTGCGCCCGGCGACGGGTCAAGTTGCAATTTCTGGCATGCCACTCCTGGAGCTGGTTCATGAGTTCCCCTCGGAAGTCCCGATGAGGAAAGGGCAAAATGGCGTTTTGCGGGCTTTGGGGCCTCTTCGTCGGTAGGACTACCGCCCGACCTTACGGTTGGAATTGTCGGCAGGGGAGGTTGGCGGGGTACCTGCAGAATAGTAGGAGGTGGCAAATCGAGAATCGGTCGACCTCGCCAAACGCCTTCTCGAGCCTCCAGGTCTGCAGGGACCGACCCAGGCTGCCGCCAAACCGACCGACAGGCCCTGCCGGCGGCCATTTTTGGCCATTTTCGGCATTTTTCGCCTCTTTCGGCCGGGATGGAAAAGCGGCGGACTGAAGCCCGGGCCTGCCCGGGGAAGCCTCCTAATCGCCCGGGGGACCGGATTTGCCCCGGTGAGAGCCCCCGAAACGTCCCGAAGCCGGCCGGGAAGGCGGCCAAGGGCGAAGCACCTCGCATTGCGTTGGCAGGCCGTGCAAAGTGGCCTCCGGGCCCGCGAGACAATGCAGGGTGCCCTCGGTGTGCCCCTGAGAAATGGTTAACCAAACAAAGGACAGTGCGCCTCGGATTGCATTGGCTGGCCCTGCAAAGGGGCCCCCGGGCCCGCGAGACGTTACAGATTGCCCTCGGTGTGCCCCTGAGAAATGGTTAACCAATTGGACTTAGTCTCTGGCGGAGAGGCAAAGTGTTTTCACGAGAAATGGTTAACCAATTGGACTTAGTCTCTGGCAGAGAGGCAAAGTGTTTTCACGAGAAATGGTTAACCAATTGGACTTAGTCTCTGAACGGCAGGCAAATTGTGGCCTTGAGAAATGATTAACCAATTGGACTTAGTCTCTGGCGGAGAGGCAAAGTGTTTTCTCGAGAAATAATGAACCAATGAGGACAATGGACCTCGGGTTGCATTGGCAGGCCGGGCAAAGTGGCTCTTGGGCCCGCGAGAGCAAAATCCGTGCACAGACGGAAGTCCATGAGGTCAGATCCGAGGCCTTTACCCGGCACCCGGTGGGGGTATTCCCGCAGAGAGTAGCGAATCTGCCCGGCGACGGGTCAAGTTGCAATTTCTGGCATGCCACTCATGGAGCTGGTTAATGAGTTCCCCTCGGAAGTCCCGATGAGGAAAGGGCAAAATGGCGTTTTGCGGGCTTTGGGGCCTCTTCGTCGGTAGGACTACCGCCCGACCTTACGGTTGGAATTGTCGGCAGGGGAGGTTGGCGGGGTACCTGCAGAATAGTAGGAGGTGGCAAATCGAGAATCGGTCGACATCGCCAAAAACCTTCTCGAGCCTCCAGGTCTGCAGGGACCGACCCAGGCTGCCGCCAAACCGACCGAGAGGCCCTGCCGGCGGCCATTTTTGGCCATTTTCGGCATTTTTCGCCTCTTTCGGCCGGGATGGAAAAGCGGCGGCCTGAAGCCCGGGCCTGCCCGGGGAGGCCTCCTAATCGCCCGGGGGACCGGATTTGCCCCGGTGAGAGCCCCCGAAACGTCCCGAAGCCGGCCGGGAAGGCGGCCAAGGGCGAAGCACCTCGCATTGCGTTGGCAGGCCGTGCAAAGTGGCCTCCGGGCCCGCGAGACAATGCAGGGTGCCCTCGGTGTGCCCCTGAGAAATGGTTAACCAAACGAAGGACAGTGCGGCTCGGATTGCATTGGCAGGCCGTGCAAAGGGGCCCCCGGGCCCGCGAGACGTTACAGATTGCCCTCGGTGAGCCCCTGAGAAATGGTTAACCAATTGGACTTAGTCTCTGGCAGAGAGACAAAGTGTTTTCACGAGAAATGGTTAACCAATTGGACTTAGTCTCTGGCAGAGAGGCAAAGTGTTTTCAAGAGAAATGGTTAACCAATTGGACTTAGTCTCTGGCGGAGAGACAAAGTGTTTTCCAGAGAAATGGATAACCAATTGGACTTAGTCTCTGGCAGAGAGGCAAAGTGTTTTCACGAGAAATGGTTAACCAATTGGACTTAGTCTCTGGCAGAGAGGCAAAGTGTTTTCAAGAGAAATGGTTAACCAATTGGACTTAGTCTCTGGCAGAGAGGCAAAGTGTTTTCAAGAGAAATGGTTAACCAATTGGACTTAGTCTCTGAACGGCAGGCAAATTGTGGCCTTGAGAAATGATTAACCAATTGGACTTAGTCTCTGGCGGAGAGGCAAAGTGTTTTCTCGAGAAATAATTAACCAATGAGGCCAATGGACCTCGGGTTGCATTGGCAGGCCGGGCAATGAGGCTCTTGGGCCCGCGAGAGCAAAATCCGTGCACAGACGGAAGTCCATGAGGTCAGATCCGAGGCCTTTACCCGGCACCCGGTGGGGGTATTCCCGCAGAGAGTAGCGAATCTGCCCGGCGACGGGTCAAGTTGCAATTTCTGGCATGCCACTCATGGAGCTGGTTAATGAGTTCCCCGCGGAAGTCCCGATGAGGAAAGGGCAAAATGGCGTTTTGCGGGCTTTGGGGCCTCTTCGTCGGTAGGACTACCGCCCGACCTTACGGTTGGAATTGTCGGCAGGGGAGGTTGGCGGGGTACCTGCAGAATAGTAGGAGGTGGCAAATCGAGAATCGGTCGACATCGCCAAAAACCTTCTCGAGCCTCCAGGTCTGCAGGGACCGACCCAGGCTGCCGCCAAACCGACCGAGAGGCCCTGCCGGCGGCCATTTTTGGCCATTTTCGGCATTTTTCGCCTCTTTCGGCCGGGATGGAAAAGCGGCGGCCTGAAGCCCGGGCCTGCCCGGGGAGGCCTCCTAATCGCCCGGGGGACCGGATTTGCCCCGGTGAGAGCCCCCGAAACGTCCCGAAGCCGGCCGGGAAGGCGGCCAAGGGCGAAGCACCTCGCATTGCGTTGGCAGGCCGTGCAAAGTGGCCTCCGGGCCCGCGAGACAATGCAGGGTGCCCTCGGTGTGCCCCTGAGAAATGGTTAACCAAACGAAGGACAGTGCGGCTCGGATTGCATTGGCAGGCCGTGCAAAGGGGCCCCCGGGCCCGCGAGACGTTACAGATTGCCCTCGGTGAGCCCCTGAGAAATGGTTAACCAATTGGACTTAGTCTCTGGCAGAGAGACAAAGTGTTTTCACGAGAAATGGTTAACCAATTGGACTTAGTCTCTGGCGGAGAGGCAAAGTGTTTTCAAGAGAAATGGTTAACCAATTGGACTTAGTCTCTGGCGGAGAGACAAAGTGTTTTCCAGAGAAATGGATAACCAATTGGACTTAGTCTCTGGCAGAGAGGCAAAGTGTTTTCACGAGAAATGGTTAACCAATTGGACTTAGTCTCTGGCAGAGAGGCAAAGTGTTTTCAAGAGAAATGGTTAACCAATTGGACTTAGTCTCTGGCAGAGAGGCAAAGTGTTTTCAAGAGAAATGGTTAACCAATTGGACTTAGTCTCTGAACGGCAGGCAAATTGTGGCCTTGAGAAATGATTAACCAATTGGACTTAGTCTCTGGCGGAGAGGCAAAGTGTTTTCTCGAGAAATAATTAACCAATGAGGCCAATGGACCTCGGGTTGCATTGGCAGGCCGGGCAATGAGGCTCTTGGGCCCGCGAGAGCAAAATCCGTGCACAGACGGAAGTCCATGAGGTCAGATCCGAGGCCTTTACCCGGCACCCGGTGGGGGTATTCCCGCAGAGAGTAGCGAATCTGCCCGGCGACGGGTCAAGTTGCAATTTCTGGCATGCCACTCATGGAGCTGGTTAATGAGTTCCCCGCGGAAGTCCCGATGAGGAAAGGGCAAAATGGCGTTTTGCGGGCTTTGGGGCCTCTTCGTCGGTAGGACTACCGCCCGACCTTACGGTTGGAATTGTCGGCAGGGGAGGTTGGCGGGGTACCTGCAGAATAGTAGGAGGTGGCAAATCGAGAATCGGTCGACATCGCCAAAAACCTTCTCGAGCCTCCAGGTCTGCAGGGACCGACCCAGGCTGCCGCCAAACCGACCGAGAGGCCCTGCCGGCGGCCATTTTTGGCCATTTTCGGCATTTTTCGCCTCTTTCGGCCGGGATGGAAAAGCGGCGGCCTGAAGCCCGGGCCTGCCCGGGGAGGCCTCCTAATCGCCCGGGGGACCGGATTTGCCCCGGTGAGAGCCCCCGAAACGTCCCGAAGCCGGCCGGGAAGGCGGCCAAGGGCGAAGCACCTCGCATTGCGTTGGCAGGCCGTGCAAAGTGGCCTCCGGGCCCGCGAGACAATGCAGGGTGCCCTCGGTGTGCCCCTGAGAAATGGTTAACCAAACGAAGGACAGTGCGGCTCGGATTGCATTGGCAGGCCGTGCAAAGGGGCCCCCGGGCCCGCGAGACGTTACAGATTGCCCTCGGTGAGCCCCTGAGAAATGGTTAACCAATTGGACTTAGTCTCTGGCAGAGAGACAAAGTGTTTTCACGAGAAATGGTTAACCAATTGGACTTAGTCTCTGGCGGAGAGGCAAAGTGTTTTCAAGAGAAATGGTTAACCAATTGGACTTAGTCTCTGGCGGAGAGACAAAGTGTTTTCCAGAGAAATGGATAACCAATTGGACTTAGTCTCTGGCAGAGAGGCAAAGTGTTTTCACGAGAAATGGTTAACCAATTGGACTTAGTCTCTGGCAGAGAGGCAAAGTGTTTTCAAGAGAAATGGTTAACCAATTGGACTTAGTCTCTGGCAGAGAGGCAAAGTGTTTTCAAGAGAAATGGTTAACCAATTGGACTTAGTCTCTGAACGGCAGGCAAATTGTGGCCTTGAGAAATGATTAACCAATTGGACTTAGTCTCTGGCGGAGAGGCAAAGTGTTTTCTCGAGAAATAATTAACCAATGAGGCCAATGGACCTCGGGTTGCATTGGCAGGCCGGGCAATGAGGCTCTTGGGCCCGCGAGAGCAAAATCCGTGCACAGACGGAAGTCCATGAGGTCAGATCCGAGGCCTTTACCCGGCACCCGGTGGGGGTATTCCCGCAGAGAGTAGCGAATCTGCCCGGCGACGGGTCAAGTTGCAATTTCTGGCATGCCACTCATGGAGCTGGTTAATGAGTTCCCCGCGGAAGTCCCGATGAGGAAAGGGCAAAATGGCGTTTTGCGGGCTTTGGGGCCTCTTCGTCGGTAGGACTACCGCCCGACCTTACGGTTGGAATTGTCGGCAGGGGAGGTTGGCGGGGTACCTGCAGAATAGTAGGAGGTGGCAAATCGAGAATCGGTCGACATCGCCAAAAACCTTCTCGAGCCTCCAGGTCTGCAGGGACCGACCCAGGCTGCCGCCAAACCGACCGAGAGGCCCTGCCGGCGGCCATTTTTGGCCATTTTCGGCATTTTTCGCCTCTTTCGGCCGGGATGGAAAAGCGGCGGCCTGAAGCCCGGGCCTGCCCGGGGAGGCCTCCTAATCGCCCGGGGGACCGGATTTGCCCCGGTGAGAGCCCCCGAAACGTCCCGAAGCCGGCCGGGAAGGCGGCCAAGGGCGAAGCACCTCGCATTGCGTTGGCAGGCCGTGCAAAGTGGCCTCCGGGCCCGCGAGACAATGCAGGGTGCCCTCGGTGTGCCCCTGAGAAATGGTTAACCAAACGAAGGACAGTGCGGCTCGGATTGCATTGGCAGGCCGTGCAAAGGGGCCCCCGGGCCCGCGAGACGTTACAGATTGCCCTCGGTGAGCCCCTGAGAAATGGTTAACCAATTGGACTTAGTCTCTGGCAGAGAGACAAAGTGTTTTCACGAGAAATGGTTAACCAATTGGACTTAGTCTCTGGCGGAGAGGCAAAGTGTTTTCAAGAGAAATGGTTAACCAATTGGACTTAGTCTCTGGCGGAGAGACAAAGTGTTTTCCAGAGAAATGGATAACCAATTGGACTTAGTCTCTGGCAGAGAGGCAAAGTGTTTTCACGAGAAATGGTTAACCAATTGGACTTAGTCTCTGGCAGAGAGGCAAAGTGTTTTCAAGAGAAATGGTTAACCAATTGGACTTAGTCTCTGGCAGAGAGGCAAAGTGTTTTCAAGAGAAATGGTTAACCAATTGGACTTAGTCTCTGAACGGCAGGCAAATTGTGGCCTTGAGAAATGATTAACCAATTGGACTTAGTCTCTGGCGGAGAGGCAAAGTGTTTTCTCGAGAAATAATTAACCAATGAGGCCAATGGACCTCGGGTTGCATTGGCAGGCCGGGCAATGAGGCTCTTGGGCCCGCGAGAGCAAAATCCGTGCACAGACGGAAGTCCATGAGGTCAGATCCGAGGCCTTTACCCGGCACCCGGTGGGGGTATTCCCGCAGAGAGTAGCGAATCTGCCCGGCGACGGGTCAAGTTGCAATTTCTGGCATGCCACTCATGGAGCTGGTTAATGAGTTCCCCGCGGAAGTCCCGATGAGGAAAGGGCAAAATGGCGTTTTGCGGGCTTTGGGGCCTCTTCGTCGGTAGGACTACCGCCCGACCTTACGGTTGGAATTGTCGGCAGGGGAGGTTGGCGGGGTACCTGCAGAATAGTAGGAGGTGGCAAATCGAGAATCGGTCGACATCGCCAAAAACCTTCTCGAGCCTCCAGGTCTGCAGGGACCGACCCAGGCTGCCGCCAAACCGACCGAGAGGCCCTGCCGGCGGCCATTTTTGGCCATTTTCGGCATTTTTCGCCTCTTTCGGCCGGGATGGAAAAGCGGCGGCCTGAAGCCCGGGCCTGCCCGGGGAGGCCTCCTAATCGCCCGGGGGACCGGATTTGCCCCGGTGAGAGCCCCCGAAACGTCCCGAAGCCGGCCGGGAAGGCGGCCAAGGGCGAAGCACCTCGCATTGCGTTGGCAGGCCGTGCAAAGTGGCCTCCGGGCCCGCGAGACAATGCAGGGTGCCCTCGGTGTGCCCCTGAGAAATGGTTAACCAAACGAAGGACAGTGCGGCTCGGATTGCATTGGCAGGCCGTGCAAAGGGGCCCCCGGGCCCGCGAGACGTTACAGATTGCCCTCGGTGAGCCCCTGAGAAATGGTTAACCAATTGGACTTAGTCTCTGGCAGAGAGACAAAGTGTTTTCACGAGAAATGGTTAACCAATTGGACTTAGTCTCTGGCGGAGAGGCAAAGTGTTTTCAAGAGAAATGGTTAACCAATTGGACTTAGTCTCTGGCGGAGAGACAAAGTGTTTTCCAGAGAAATGGATAACCAATTGGACTTAGTCTCTGGCAGAGAGGCAAAGTGTTTTCACGAGAAATGGTTAACCAATTGGACTTAGTCTCTGGCAGAGAGGCAAAGTGTTTTCAAGAGAAATGGTTAACCAATTGGACTTAGTCTCTGGCAGAGAGGCAAAGTGTTTTCAAGAGAAATGGTTAACCAATTGGACTTAGTCTCTGAACGGCAGGCAAATTGTGGCCTTGAGAAATGATTAACCAATTGGACTTAGTCTCTGGCGGAGAGGCAAAGTGTTTTCTCGAGAAATAATGAACCAATGAGGCCAATGGACCTCGGGTTGCATTGGCAGGCCGGGCAATGAGGCTCTTGGGCCCGCGAGAGCAAAATCCGTGCACAGACGGAAGTCCATGAGGTCAGATCCGAGGCCTTTACCCGGCACCCGGTGGGGGTATTCCCGCAGAGAGTAGCGAATCTGCCCGGCGACGGGTCAAGTTGCAATTTCTGGCATGCCACTCATGGAGCTGGTTAATGAGTTCCCCGCGGAAGTCCCGATGAGGAAAGGGCAAAATGGCGTTTTGCGGGCTTTGGGGCCTCTTCGTCGGTAGGACTACCGCCCGACCTTACGGTTGGAATTGTCGGCAGGGGAGGTTGGCGGGGTACCTGCAGAATAGTAGGAGGTGGCAAATCGAGAATCGGTCGACATCGCCAAAAACCTTCTCGAGCCTCCAGGTCTGCAGGGACCGACCCAGGCTGCCGCCAAACCGACCGAGAGGCCCTGCCGGCGGCCATTTTTGGCCATTTTCGGCATTTTTCGCCTCTTTCGGCCGGGATGGAAAAGCGGCGGCCTGAAGCCCGGGCCTGCCCGGGGAGGCCTCCTAATCGCCCGGGGGACCGGATTTGCCCCGGTGAGAGCCCCCGAAACGTCCCGAAGCCGGCCGGGAAGGCGGCCAAGGGCGAAGCACCTCGCATTGCGTTGGCAGGCCGTGCAAAGTGGCCTCCGGGCCCGCGAGACAATGCAGGGTGCCCTCGGTGTGCCCCTGAGAAATGGTTAACCAAACGAAGGACAGTGCGGCTCGGATTGCATTGGCAGGCCGTGCAAAGGGGCCCCCGGGCCCGCGAGACGTTACAGATTGCCCTCGGTGAGCCCCTGAGAAATGGTTAACCAATTGGACTTAGTCTCTGGCAGAGAGACAAAGTGTTTTCACGAGAAATGGTTAACCAATTGGACTTAGTCTCTGGCGGAGAGGCAAAGTGTTTTCAAGAGAAATGGTTAACCAATTGGACTTAGTCTCTGGCGGAGAGACAAAGTGTTTTCCAGAGAAATGGATAACCAATTGGACTTAGTCTCTGGCAGAGAGGCAAAGTGTTTTCACGAGAAATGGTTAACCAATTGGACTTAGTCTCTGGCAGAGAGGCAAAGTGTTTTCAAGAGAAATGGTTAACCAATTGGACTTAGTCTCTGGCAGAGAGGCAAAGTGTTTTCAAGAGAAATGGTTAACCAATTGGACTTAGTCTCTGAACGGCAGGCAAATTGTGGCCTTGAGAAATGATTAACCAATTGGACTTAGTCTCTGGCGGAGAGGCAAAGTGTTTTCTCGAGAAATAATTAACCAATGAGGCCAATGGACCTCGGGTTGCATTGGCAGGCCGGGCAATGAGGCTCTTGGGCCCGCGAGAGCAAAATCCGTGCACAGACGGAAGTCCATGAGGTCAGATCCGAGGCCTTTACCCGGCACCCGGTGGGGGTATTCCCGCAGAGAGTAGCGAATCTGCCCGGCGACGGGTCAAGTTGCAATTTCTGGCATGCCACTCATGGAGCTGGTTAATGAGTTCCCCGCGGAAGTCCCGATGAGGAAAGGGCAAAATGGCGTTTTGCGGGCTTTGGGGCCTCTTCGTCGGTAGGACTACCGCCCGACCTTACGGTTGGAATTGTCGGCAGGGGAGGTTGGCGGGGTACCTGCAGAATAGTAGGAGGTGGCAAATCGAGAATCGGTCGACATCGCCAAAAACCTTCTCGAGCCTCCAGGTCTGCAGGGACCGACCCAGGCTGCCGCCAAACCGACCGAGAGGCCCTGCCGGCGGCCATTTTTGGCCATTTTCGGCATTTTTCGCCTCTTTCGGCCGGGATGGAAAAGCGGCGGCCTGAAGCCCGGGCCTGCCCGGGGAGGCCTCCTAATCGCCCGGGGGACCGGATTTGCCCCGGTGAGAGCCCCCGAAACGTCCCGAAGCCGGCCGGGAAGGCGGCCAAGGGCGAAGCACCTCGCATTGCGTTGGCAGGCCGTGCAAAGTGGCCTCCGGGCCCGCGAGACAATGCAGGGTGCCCTCGGTGTGCCCCTGAGAAATGGTTAACCAAACGAAGGACAGTGCGGCTCGGATTGCATTGGCAGGCCGTGCAAAGGGGCCCCCGGGCCCGCGAGACGTTACAGATTGCCCTCGGTGAGCCCCTGAGAAATGGTTAACCAATTGGACTTAGTCTCTGGCAGAGAGACAAAGTGTTTTCACGAGAAATGGTTAACCAATTGGACTTAGTCTCTGGCGGAGAGGCAAAGTGTTTTCAAGAGAAATGGTTAACCAATTGGACTTAGTCTCTGGCGGAGAGACAAAGTGTTTTCCAGAGAAATGGATAACCAATTGGACTTAGTCTCTGGCAGAGAGGCAAAGTGTTTTCACGAGAAATGGTTAACCAATTGGACTTAGTCTCTGGCAGAGAGGCAAAGTGTTTTCAAGAGAAATGGTTAACCAATTGGACTTAGTCTCTGGCAGAGAGGCAAAGTGTTTTCAAGAGAAATGGTTAACCAATTGGACTTAGTCTCTGAACGGCAGGCAAATTGTGGCCTTGAGAAATGATTAACCAATTGGACTTAGTCTCTGGCGGAGAGGCAAAGTGTTTTCTCGAGAAATAATTAACCAATGAGGCCAATGGACCTCGGGTTGCATTGGCAGGCCGGGCAATGAGGCTCTTGGGCCCGCGAGAGCAAAATCCGTGCACAGACGGAAGTCCATGAGGTCAGATCCGAGGCCTTTACCCGGCACCCGGTGGGGGTATTCCCGCAGAGAGTAGCGAATCTGCCCGGCGACGGGTCAAGTTGCAATTTCTGGCATGCCACTCATGGAGCTGGTTAATGAGTTCCCCGCGGAAGTCCCGATGAGGAAAGGGCAAAATGGCGTTTTGCGGGCTTTGGGGCCTCTTCGTCGGTAGGACTACCGCCCGACCTTACGGTTGGAATTGTCGGCAGGGGAGGTTGGCGGGGTACCTGCAGAATAGTAGGAGGTGGCAAATCGAGAATCGGTCGACATCGCCAAAAACCTTCTCGAGCCTCCAGGTCTGCAGGGACCGACCCAGGCTGCCGCCAAACCGACCGAGAGGCCCTGCCGGCGGCCATTTTTGGCCATTTTCGGCATTTTTCGCCTCTTTCGGCCGGGATGGAAAAGCGGCGGCCTGAAGCCCGGGCCTGCCCGGGGAGGCCTCCTAATCGCCCGGGGGACCGGATTTGCCCCGGTGAGAGCCCCCGAAACGTCCCGAAGCCGGCCGGGAAGGCGGCCAAGGGCGAAGCACCTCGCATTGCGTTGGCAGGCCGTGCAAAGTGGCCTCCGGGCCCGCGAGACAATGCAGGGTGCCCTCGGTGTGCCCCTGAGAAATGGTTAACCAAACGAAGGACAGTGCGGCTCGGATTGCATTGGCAGGCCGTGCAAAGGGGCCCCCGGGCCCGCGAGACGTTACAGATTGCCCTCGGTGAGCCCCTGAGAAATGGTTAACCAATTGGACTTAGTCTCTGGCAGAGAGACAAAGTGTTTTCACGAGAAATGGTTAACCAATTGGACTTAGTCTCTGGCGGAGAGGCAAAGTGTTTTCAAGAGAAATGGTTAACCAATTGGACTTAGTCTCTGGCGGAGAGACAAAGTGTTTTCCAGAGAAATGGATAACCAATTGGACTTAGTCTCTGGCAGAGAGGCAAAGTGTTTTCACGAGAAATGGTTAACCAATTGGACTTAGTCTCTGGCAGAGAGGCAAAGTGTTTTCAAGAGAAATGGTTAACCAATTGGACTTAGTCTCTGGCAGAGAGGCAAAGTGTTTTCAAGAGAAATGGTTAACCAATTGGACTTAGTCTCTGAACGGCAGGCAAATTGTGGCCTTGAGAAATGATTAACCAATTGGACTTAGTCTCTGGCGGAGAGGCAAAGTGTTTTCTCGAGAAATAATTAACCAATGAGGCCAATGGACCTCGGGTTGCATTGGCAGGCCGGGCAATGAGGCTCTTGGGCCCGCGAGAGCAAAATCCGTGCACAGACGGAAGTCCATGAGGTCAGATCCGAGGCCTTTACCCGGCACCCGGTGGGGGTATTCCCGCAGAGAGTAGCGAATCTGCCCGGCGACGGGTCAAGTTGCAATTTCTGGCATGCCACTCATGGAGCTGGTTAATGAGTTCCCCGCGGAAGTCCCGATGAGGAAAGGGCAAAATGGCGTTTTGCGGGCTTTGGGGCCTCTTCGTCGGTAGGACTACCGCCCGACCTTACGGTTGGAATTGTCGGCAGGGGAGGTTGGCGGGGTACCTGCAGAATAGTAGGAGGTGGCAAATCGAGAATCGGTCGACATCGCCAAAAACCTTCTCGAGCCTCCAGGTCTGCAGGGACCGACCCAGGCTGCCGCCAAACCGACCGAGAGGCCCTGCCGGCGGCCATTTTTGGCCATTTTCGGCATTTTTCGCCTCTTTCGGCCGGGATGGAAAAGCGGCGGCCTGAAGCCCGGGCCTGCCCGGGGAGGCCTCCTAATCGCCCGGGGGACCGGATTTGCCCCGGTGAGAGCCCCCGAAACGTCCCGAAGCCGGCCGGGAAGGCGGCCAAGGGCGAAGCACCTCGCATTGCGTTGGCAGGCCGTGCAAAGTGGCCTCCGGGCCCGCGAGACAATGCAGGGTGCCCTCGGTGTGCCCCTGAGAAATGGTTAACCAAACGAAGGACAGTGCGGCTCGGATTGCATTGGCAGGCCGTGCAAAGGGGCCCCCGGGCCCGCGAGACGTTACAGATTGCCCTCGGTGAGCCCCTGAGAAATGGTTAACCAATTGGACTTAGTCTCTGGCAGAGAGACAAAGTGTTTTCACGAGAAATGGTTAACCAATTGGACTTAGTCTCTGGCGGAGAGGCAAAGTGTTTTCAAGAGAAATGGTTAACCAATTGGACTTAGTCTCTGGCGGAGAGACAAAGTGTTTTCCAGAGAAATGGATAACCAATTGGACTTAGTCTCTGGCAGAGAGGCAAAGTGTTTTCACGAGAAATGGTTAACCAATTGGACTTAGTCTCTGGCAGAGAGGCAAAGTGTTTTCAAGAGAAATGGTTAACCAATTGGACTTAGTCTCTGGCAGAGAGGCAAAGTGTTTTCAAGAGAAATGGTTAACCAATTGGACTTAGTCTCTGAACGGCAGGCAAATTGTGGCCTTGAGAAATGATTAACCAATTGGACTTAGTCTCTGGCGGAGAGGCAAAGTGTTTTCTCGAGAAATAATTAACCAATGAGGCCAATGGACCTCGGGTTGCATTGGCAGGCCGGGCAATGAGGCTCTTGGGCCCGCGAGAGCAAAATCCGTGCACAGACGGAAGTCCATGAGGTCAGATCCGAGGCCTTTACCCGGCACCCGGTGGGGGTATTCCCGCAGAGAGTAGCGAATCTGCCCGGCGACGGGTCAAGTTGCAATTTCTGGCATGCCACTCATGGAGCTGGTTAATGAGTTCCCCGCGGAAGTCCCGATGAGGAAAGGGCAAAATGGCGTTTTGCGGGCTTTGGGGCCTCTTCGTCGGTAGGACTACCGCCCGACCTTACGGTTGGAATTGTCGGCAGGGGAGGTTGGCGGGGTACCTGCAGAATAGTAGGAGGTGGCAAATCGAGAATCGGTCGACATCGCCAAAAACCTTCTCGAGCCTCCAGGTCTGCAGGGACCGACCCAGGCTGCCGCCAAACCGACCGAGAGGCCCTGCCGGCGGCCATTTTTGGCCATTTTCGGCATTTTTCGCCTCTTTCGGCCGGGATGGAAAAGCGGCGGCCTGAAGCCCGGGCCTGCCCGGGGAGGCCTCCTAATCGCCCGGGGGACCGGATTTGCCCCGGTGAGAGCCCCCGAAACGTCCCGAAGCCGGCCGGGAAGGCGGCCAAGGGCGAAGCACCTCGCATTGCGTTGGCAGGCCGTGCAAAGTGGCCTCCGGGCCCGCGAGACAATGCAGGGTGCCCTCGGTGTGCCCCTGAGAAATGGTTAACCAAACGAAGGACAGTGCGGCTCGGATTGCATTGGCAGGCCGTGCAAAGGGGCCCCCGGGCCCGCGAGACGTTACAGATTGCCCTCGGTGAGCCCCTGAGAAATGGTTAACCAATTGGACTTAGTCTCTGGCAGAGAGACAAAGTGTTTTCACGAGAAATGGTTAACCAATTGGACTTAGTCTCTGGCGGAGAGGCAAAGTGTTTTCAAGAGAAATGGTTAACCAATTGGACTTAGTCTCTGGCGGAGAGACAAAGTGTTTTCCAGAGAAATGGATAACCAATTGGACTTAGTCTCTGGCAGAGAGGCAAAGTGTTTTCACGAGAAATGGTTAACCAATTGGACTTAGTCTCTGGCAGAGAGGCAAAGTGTTTTCAAGAGAAATGGTTAACCAATTGGACTTAGTCTCTGGCAGAGAGGCAAAGTGTTTTCAAGAGAAATGGTTAACCAATTGGACTTAGTCTCTGAACGGCAGGCAAATTGTGGCCTTGAGAAATGATTAACCAATTGGACTTAGTCTCTGGCGGAGAGGCAAAGTGTTTTCTCGAGAAATAATTAACCAATGAGGCCAATGGACCTCGGGTTGCATTGGCAGGCCGGGCAATGAGGCTCTTGGGCCCGCGAGAGCAAAATCCGTGCACAGACGGAAGTCCATGAGGTCAGATCCGAGGCCTTTACCCGGCACCCGGTGGGGGTATTCCCGCAGAGAGTAGCGAATCTGCCCGGCGACGGGTCAAGTTGCAATTTCTGGCATGCCACTCATGGAGCTGGTTACTGAGTTCCCCGCGGAAGTCCCGATGAGGAAAGGGCAAAATGGCGTTTTGCGGGCTTTGGGGCCTCTTCGTCGGTAGGACTACCGCCCGACCTTACGGTTGGAATTGTCGGCAGGGGAGGTTGGCGGGGTACCTGCAGAATAGTAGGAGGTGGCAAATCGAGAATCGGTCGACATCGCCAAAAACCTTCTCGAGCCTCCAGGTCTGCAGGGACCGACCCAGGCTGCCGCCAAACCGACCGAGAGGCCCTGCCGGCGGCCATTTTTGGCCATTTTCGGCATTTTTCGCCTCTTTCGGCCGGGATGGAAAAGCGGCGGCCTGAAGCCCGGGCCTGCCCGGGGAGGCCTCCTAATCGCCCGGGGGACCGGATTTGCCCCGGTGAGAGCCCCCGAAACGTCCCGAAGCCGGCCGGGAAGGCGGCCAAGGGCGAAGCACCTCGCATTGCGTTGGCAGGCCGTGCAAAGTGGCCTCCGGGCCCGCGAGACAATGCAGGGTGCCCTCGGTGTGCCCCTGAGAAATGGTTAACCAAACGAAGGACAGTGCGGCTCGGATTGCATTGGCAGGCCGTGCAAAGGGGCCCCCGGGCCCGCGAGACGTTACAGATTGCCCTCGGTGAGCCCCTGAGAAATGGTTAACCAATTGGACTTAGTCTCTGGCAGAGAGACAAAGTGTTTTCACGAGAAATGGTTAACCAATTGGACTTAGTCTCTGGCGGAGAGGCAAAGTGTTTTCAAGAGAAATGGTTAACCAATTGGACTTAGTCTCTGGCGGAGAGACAAAGTGTTTTCCAGAGAAATGGATAACCAATTGGACTTAGTCTCTGGCAGAGAGGCAAAGTGTTTTCACGAGAAATGGTTAACCAATTGGACTTAGTCTCTGGCAGAGAGGCAAAGTGTTTTCAAGAGAAATGGTTAACCAATTGGACTTAGTCTCTGGCAGAGAGGCAAAGTGTTTTCAAGAGAAATGGTTAACCAATTGGACTTAGTCTCTGAACGGCAGGCAAATTGTGGCCTTGAGAAATGATTAACCAATTGGACTTAGTCTCTGGCGGAGAGGCAAAGTGTTTTCTCGAGAAATAATTAACCAATGAGGCCAATGGACCTCGGGTTGCATTGGCAGGCCGGGCAATGAGGCTCTTGGGCCCGCGAGAGCAAAATCCGTGCACAGACGGAAGTCCATGAGGTCAGATCCGAGGCCTTTACCCGGCACCCGGTGGGGGTATTCCCGCAGAGAGTAGCGAATCTGCCCGGCGACGGGTCAAGTTGCAATTTCTGGCATGCCACTCATGGAGCTGGTTAATGAGTTCCCCGCGGAAGTCCCGATGAGGAAAGGGCAAAATGGCGTTTTGCGGGCTTTGGGGCCTCTTCGTCGGTAGGACTACCGCCCGACCTTACGGTTGGAATTGTCGGCAGGGGAGGTTGGCGGGGTACCTGCAGAATAGTAGGAGGTGGCAAATCGAGAATCGGTCGACATCGCCAAAAACCTTCTCGAGCCTCCAGGTCTGCAGGGACCGACCCAGGCTGCCGCCAAACCGACCGAGAGGCCCTGCCGGCGGCCATTTTTGGCCATTTTCGGCATTTTTCGCCTCTTTCGGCCGGGATGGAAAAGCGGCGGCCTGAAGCCCGGGCCTGCCCGGGGAGGCCTCCTAATCGCCCGGGGGACCGGATTTGCCCCGGTGAGAGCCCCCGAAACGTCCCGAAGCCGGCCGGGAAGGCGGCCAAGGGCGAAGCACCTCGCATTGCGTTGGCAGGCCGTGCAAAGTGGCCTCCGGGCCCGCGAGACAATGCAGGGTGCCCTCGGTGTGCCCCTGAGAAATGGTTAACCAAACGAAGGACAGTGCGGCTCGGATTGCATTGGCAGGCCGTGCAAAGGGGCCCCCGGGCCCGCGAGACGTTACAGATTGCCCTCGGTGAGCCCCTGAGAAATGGTTAACCAATTGGACTTAGTCTCTGGCAGAGAGGCAAAGTGTTTTCAAGAGAAATGGTTAACCAATTGGACTTAGTCTCTGGCGGAGAGGCAAAGTGTTTTCAAGAGAAATGGTTAACCAATTGGACTTAGTCTCTGGCGGAGAGACAAAGTGTTTTCCAGAGAAATGGATAACCAATTGGACTTAGTCTCTGGCAGAGAGGCAAAGTGTTTTCACGAGAAATGGTTAACCAATTGGACTTAGTCTCTGGCAGAGAGGCAAAGTGTTTTCAAGAGAAATGGTTAACCAATTGGACTTAGTCTCTGGCAGAGAGGCAAAGTGTTTTCAAGAGAAATGGTTAACCAATTGGACTTAGTCTCTGAACGGCAGGCAAATTGTGGCCTTGAGAAATGATTAACCAATTGGACTTAGTCTCTGGCGGAGAGGCAAAGTGTTTTCTCGAGAAATAATTAACCAATGAGGCCAATGGACCTCGGGTTGCATTGGCAGGCCGGGCAATGAGGCTCTTGGGCCCGCGAGAGCAAAATCCGTGCACAGACGGAAGTCCATGAGGTCAGATCCGAGGCCTTTACCCGGCACCCGGTGGGGGTATTCCCGCAGAGAGTAGCGAATCTGCCCGGCGACGGGTCAAGTTGCAATTTCTGGCATGCCACTCATGGAGCTGGTTAATGAGTTCCCCGCGGAAGTCCCGATGAGGAAAGGGCAAAATGGCGTTTTGCGGGCTTTGGGGCCTCTTCGTCGGTAGGACTACCGCCCGACCTTACGGTTGGAATTGTCGGCAGGGGAGGTTGGCGGGGTACCTGCAGAATAGTAGGAGGTGGCAAATCGAGAATCGGTCGACATCGCCAAAAACCTTCTCGAGCCTCCAGGTCTGCAGGGACCGACCCAGGCTGCCGCCAAACCGACCGAGAGGCCCTGCCGGCGGCCATTTTTGGCCATTTTCGGCATTTTTCGCCTCTTTCGGCCGGGATGGAAAAGCGGCGGCCTGAAGCCCGGGCCTGCCCGGGGAGGCCTCCTAATCGCCCGGGGGACCGGATTTGCCCCGGTGAGAGCCCCCGAAACGTCCCGAAGCCGGCCGGGAAGGCGGCCAAGGGCGAAGCACCTCGCATTGCGTTGGCAGGCCGTGCAAAGTGGCCTCCGGGCCCGCGAGACAATGCAGGGTGCCCTCGGTGTGCCCCTGAGAAATGGTTAACCAAACGAAGGACAGTGCGGCTCGGATTGCATTGGCAGGCCGTGCAAAGGGGCCCCCGGGCCCGCGAGACGTTACAGATTGCCCTCGGTGAGCCCCTGAGAAATGGTTAACCAATTGGACTTAGTCTCTGGCAGAGAGACAAAGTGTTTTCACGAGAAATGGTTAACCAATTGGACTTAGTCTCTGGCGGAGAGGCAAAGTGTTTTCAAGAGAAATGGTTAACCAATTGGACTTAGTCTCTGGCGGAGAGACAAAGTGTTTTCCAGAGAAATGGATAACCAATTGGACTTAGTCTCTGGCAGAGAGGCAAAGTGTTTTCACGAGAAATGGTTAACCAATTGGACTTAGTCTCTGGCAGAGAGGCAAAGTGTTTTCAAGAGAAATGGTTAACCAATTGGACTTAGTCTCTGGCAGAGAGGCAAAGTGTTTTCAAGAGAAATGGTTAACCAATTGGACTTAGTCTCTGAACGGCAGGCAAATTGTGGCCTTGAGAAATGATTAACCAATTGGACTTAGTCTCTGGCGGAGAGGCAAAGTGTTTTCTCGAGAAATAATTAACCAATGAGGCCAATGGACCTCGGGTTGCATTGGCAGGCCGGGCAATGAGGCTCTTGGGCCCGCGAGAGCAAAATCCGTGCACAGACGGAAGTCCATGAGGTCAGATCCGAGGCCTTTACCCGGCACCCGGTGGGGGTATTCCCGCAGAGAGTAGCGAATCTGCCCGGCGACGGGTCAAGTTGCAATTTCTGGCATGCCACTCATGGAGCTGGTTAATGAGTTCCCCGCGGAAGTCCCGATGAGGAAAGGGCAAAATGGCGTTTTGCGGGCTTTGGGGCCTCTTCGTCGGTAGGACTACCGCCCGACCTTACGGTTGGAATTGTCGGCAGGGGAGGTTGGCGGGGTACCTGCAGAATAGTAGGAGGTGGCAAATCGAGAATCGGTCGACATCGCCAAAAACCTTCTCGAGCCTCCAGGTCTGCAGGGACCGACCCAGGCTGCCGCCAAACCGACCGAGAGGCCCTGCCGGCGGCCATTTTTGGCCATTTTCGGCATTTTTCGCCTCTTTCGGCCGGGATGGAAAAGCGGCGGCCTGAAGCCCGGGCCTGCCCGGGGAGGCCTCCTAATCGCCCGGGGGACCGGATTTGCCCCGGTGAGAGCCCCCGAAACGTCCCGAAGCCGGCCGGGAAGGCGGCCAAGGGCGAAGCACCTCGCATTGCGTTGGCAGGCCGTGCAAAGTGGCCTCCGGGCCCGCGAGACAATGCAGGGTGCCCTCGGTGTGCCCCTGAGAAATGGTTAACCAAACGAAGGACAGTGCGGCTCGGATTGCATTGGCAGGCCGTGCAAAGGGGCCCCCGGGCCCGCGAGACGTTACAGATTGCCCTCGGTGAGCCCCTGAGAAATGGTTAACCAATTGGACTTAGTCTCTGGCAGAGAGACAAAGTGTTTTCACGAGAAATGGTTAACCAATTGGACTTAGTCTCTGGCGGAGAGGCAAAGTGTTTTCAAGAGAAATGGTTAACCAATTGGACTTAGTCTCTGGCGGAGAGACAAAGTGTTTTCCAGAGAAATGGATAACCAATTGGACTTAGTCTCTGGCAGAGAGGCAAAGTGTTTTCACGAGAAATGGTTAACCAATTGGACTTAGTCTCTGGCAGAGAGGCAAAGTGTTTTCAAGAGAAATGGTTAACCAATTGGACTTAGTCTCTGGCAGAGAGGCAAAGTGTTTTCAAGAGAAATGGTTAACCAATTGGACTTAGTCTCTGAACGGCAGGCAAATTGTGGCCTTGAGAAATGATTAACCAATTGGACTTAGTCTCTGGCGGAGAGGCAAAGTGTTTTCTCGAGAAATAATTAACCAATGAGGCCAATGGACCTCGGGTTGCATTGGCAGGCCGGGCAATGAGGCTCTTGGGCCCGCGAGAGCAAAATCCGTGCACAGACGGAAGTCCATGAGGTCAGATCCGAGGCCTTTACCCGGCACCCGGTGGGGGTATTCCCGCAGAGAGTAGCGAATCTGCCCGGCGACGGGTCAAGTTGCAATTTCTGGCATGCCACTCATGGAGCTGGTTAATGAGTTCCCCGCGGAAGTCCCGATGAGGAAAGGGCAAAATGGCGTTTTGCGGGCTTTGGGGCCTCTTCGTCGGTAGGACTACCGCCCGACCTTACGGTTGGAATTGTCGGCAGGGGAGGTTGGCGGGGTACCTGCAGAATAGTAGGAGGTGGCAAATCGAGAATCGGTCGACATCGCCAAAAACCTTCTCGAGCCTCCAGGTCTGCAGGGACCGACCCAGGCTGCCGCCAAACCGACCGAGAGGCCCTGCCGGCGGCCATTTTTGGCCATTTTCGGCATTTTTCGCCTCTTTCGGCCGGGATGGAAAAGCGGCGGCCTGAAGCCCGGGCCTGCCCGGGGAGGCCTCCTAATCGCCCGGGGGACCGGATTTGCCCCGGTGAGAGCCCCCGAAACGTCCCGAAGCCGGCCGGGAAGGCGGCCAAGGGCGAAGCACCTCGCATTGCGTTGGCAGGCCGTGCAAAGTGGCCTCCGGGCCCGCGAGACAATGCAGGGTGCCCTCGGTGTGCCCCTGAGAAATGGTTAACCAAACGAAGGACAGTGCGGCTCGGATTGCATTGGCAGGCCGTGCAAAGGGGCCCCCGGGCCCGCGAGACGTTACAGATTGCCCTCGGTGAGCCCCTGAGAAATGGTTAACCAATTGGACTTAGTCTCTGGCAGAGAGACAAAGTGTTTTCACGAGAAATGGTTAACCAATTGGACTTAGTCTCTGGCGGAGAGGCAAAGTGTTTTCAAGAGAAATGGTTAACCAATTGGACTTAGTCTCTGGCGGAGAGACAAAGTGTTTTCCAGAGAAATGGATAACCAATTGGACTTAGTCTCTGGCAGAGAGGCAAAGTGTTTTCACGAGAAATGGTTAACCAATTGGACTTAGTCTCTGGCAGAGAGGCAAAGTGTTTTCAAGAGAAATGGTTAACCAATTGGACTTAGTCTCTGGCAGAGAGGCAAAGTGTTTTCAAGAGAAATGGTTAACCAATTGGACTTAGTCTCTGAACGGCAGGCAAATTGTGGCCTTGAGAAATGATTAACCAATTGGACTTAGTCTCTGGCGGAGAGGCAAAGTGTTTTCTCGAGAAATAATTAACCAATGAGGCCAATGGACCTCGGGTTGCATTGGCAGGCCGGGCAATGAGGCTCTTGGGCCCGCGAGAGCAAAATCCGTGCACAGACGGAAGTCCATGAGGTCAGATCCGAGGCCTTTACCCGGCACCCGGTGGGGGTATTCCCGCAGAGAGTAGCGAATCTGCCCGGCGACGGGTCAAGTTGCAATTTCTGGCATGCCACTCATGGAGCTGGTTAATGAGTTCCCCGCGGAAGTCCCGATGAGGAAAGGGCAAAATGGCGTTTTGCGGGCTTTGGGGCCTCTTCGTCGGTAGGACTACCGCCCGACCTTACGGTTGGAATTGTCGGCAGGGGAGGTTGGCGGGGTACCTGCAGAATAGTAGGAGGTGGCAAATCGAGAATCGGTCGACATCGCCAAAAACCTTCTCGAGCCTCCAGGTCTGCAGGGACCGACCCAGGCTGCCGCCAAACCGACCGAGAGGCCCTGCCGGCGGCCATTTTTGGCCATTTTCGGCATTTTTCGCCTCTTTCGGCCGGGATGGAAAAGCGGCGGCCTGAAGCCCGGGCCTGCCCGGGGAGGCCTCCTAATCGCCCGGGGGACCGGATTTGCCCCGGTGAGAGCCCCCGAAACGTCCCGAAGCCGGCCGGGAAGGCGGCCAAGGGCGAAGCACCTCGCATTGCGTTGGCAGGCCGTGCAAAGTGGCCTCCGGGCCCGCGAGACAATGCAGGGTGCCCTCGGTGTGCCCCTGAGAAATGGTTAACCAAACGAAGGACAGTGCGGCTCGGATTGCATTGGCAGGCCGTGCAAAGGGGCCCCCGGGCCCGCGAGACGTTACAGATTGCCCTCGGTGAGCCCCTGAGAAATGGTTAACCAATTGGACTTAGTCTCTGGCAGAGAGACAAAGTGTTTTCACGAGAAATGGTTAACCAATTGGACTTAGTCTCTGGCGGAGAGGCAAAGTGTTTTCAAGAGAAATGGTTAACCAATTGGACTTAGTCTCTGGCGGAGAGACAAAGTGTTTTCCAGAGAAATGGATAACCAATTGGACTTAGTCTCTGGCAGAGAGGCAAAGTGTTTTCACGAGAAATGGTTAACCAATTGGACTTAGTCTCTGGCAGAGAGGCAAAGTGTTTTCAAGAGAAATGGTTAACCAATTGGACTTAGTCTCTGGCAGAGAGGCAAAGTGTTTTCAAGAGAAATGGTTAACCAATTGGACTTAGTCTCTGAACGGCAGGCAAATTGTGGCCTTGAGAAATGATTAACCAATTGGACTTAGTCTCTGGCGGAGAGGCAAAGTGTTTTCTCGAGAAATAATTAACCAATGAGGCCAATGGACCTCGGGTTGCATTGGCAGGCCGGGCAATGAGGCTCTTGGGCCCGCGAGAGCAAAATCCGTGCACAGACGGAAGTCCATGAGGTCAGATCCGAGGCCTTTACCCGGCACCCGGTGGGGGTATTCCCGCAGAGAGTAGCGAATCTGCCCGGCGACGGGTCAAGTTGCAATTTCTGGCATGCCACTCATGGAGCTGGTTAATGAGTTCCCCGCGGAAGTCCCGATGAGGAAAGGGCAAAATGGCGTTTTGCGGGCTTTGGGGCCTCTTCGTCGGTAGGACTACCGCCCGACCTTACGGTTGGAATTGTCGGCAGGGGAGGTTGGCGGGGTACCTGCAGAATAGTAGGAGGTGGCAAATCGAGAATCGGTCGACATCGCCAAAAACCTTCTCGAGCCTCCAGGTCTGCAGGGACCGACCCAGGCTGCCGCCAAACCGACCGAGAGGCCCTGCCGGCGGCCATTTTTGGCCATTTTCGGCATTTTTCGCCTCTTTCGGCCGGGATGGAAAAGCGGCGGCCTGAAGCCCGGGCCTGCCCGGGGAGGCCTCCTAATCGCCCGGGGGACCGGATTTGCCCCGGTGAGAGCCCCCGAAACGTCCCGAAGCCGGCCGGGAAGGCGGCCAAGGGCGAAGCACCTCGCATTGCGTTGGCAGGCCGTGCAAAGTGGCCTCCGGGCCCGCGAGACAATGCAGGGTGCCCTCGGTGTGCCCCTGAGAAATGGTTAACCAAACGAAGGACAGTGCGGCTCGGATTGCATTGGCAGGCCGTGCAAAGGGGCCCCCGGGCCCGCGAGACGTTACAGATTGCCCTCGGTGAGCCCCTGAGAAATGGTTAACCAATTGGACTTAGTCTCTGGCAGAGAGACAAAGTGTTTTCACGAGAAATGGTTAACCAATTGGACTTAGTCTCTGGCGGAGAGGCAAAGTGTTTTCAAGAGAAATGGTTAACCAATTGGACTTAGTCTCTGGCGGAGAGACAAAGTGTTTTCCAGAGAAATGGATAACCAATTGGACTTAGTCTCTGGCAGAGAGGCAAAGTGTTTTCACGAGAAATGGTTAACCAATTGGACTTAGTCTCTGGCAGAGAGGCAAAGTGTTTTCAAGAGAAATGGTTAACCAATTGGACTTAGTCTCTGGCAGAGAGGCAAAGTGTTTTCAAGAGAAATGGTTAACCAATTGGACTTAGTCTCTGAACGGCAGGCAAATTGTGGCCTTGAGAAATGATTAACCAATTGGACTTAGTCTCTGGCGGAGAGGCAAAGTGTTTTCTCGAGAAATAATTAACCAATGAGGCCAATGGACCTCGGGTTGCATTGGCAGGCCGGGCAATGAGGCTCTTGGGCCCGCGAGAGCAAAATCCGTGCACAGACGGAAGTCCATGAGGTCAGATCCGAGGCCTTTACCCGGCACCCGGTGGGGGTATTCCCGCAGAGAGTAGCGAATCTGCCCGGCGACGGGTCAAGTTGCAATTTCTGGCATGCCACTCATGGAGCTGGTTAATGAGTTCCCCGCGGAAGTCCCGATGAGGAAAGGGCAAAATGGCGTTTTGCGGGCTTTGGGGCCTCTTCGTCGGTAGGACTACCGCCCGACCTTACGGTTGGAATTGTCGGCAGGGGAGGTTGGCGGGGTACCTGCAGAATAGTAGGAGGTGGCAAATCGAGAATCGGTCGACATCGCCAAAAACCTTCTCGAGCCTCCAGGTCTGCAGGGACCGACCCAGGCTGCCGCCAAACCGACCGAGAGGCCCTGCCGGCGGCCATTTTTGGCCATTTTCGGCATTTTTCGCCTCTTTCGGCCGGGATGGAAAAGCGGCGGCCTGAAGCCCGGGCCTGCCCGGGGAGGCCTCCTAATCGCCCGGGGGACCGGATTTGCCCCGGTGAGAGCCCCCGAAACGTCCCGAAGCCGGCCGGGAAGGCGGCCAAGGGCGAAGCACCTCGCATTGCGTTGGCAGGCCGTGCAAAGTGGCCTCCGGGCCCGCGAGACAATGCAGGGTGCCCTCGGTGTGCCCCTGAGAAATGGTTAACCAAACGAAGGACAGTGCGGCTCGGATTGCATTGGCAGGCCGTGCAAAGGGGCCCCCGGGCCCGCGAGACGTTACAGATTGCCCTCGGTGAGCCCCTGAGAAATGGTTAACCAATTGGACTTAGTCTCTGGCAGAGAGGCAAAGTGTTTTCAAGAGAAATGGTTAACCAATTGGACTTAGTCTCTGGCGGAGAGACAAAGTGTTTTCAAGAGAAATGGTTAACCAATTGGACTTAGTCTCTGGCAGAGAGGCAAAGTGTTTTCAAGAGAAATGGTTAACCAATTGGACTTTTTCTCTGAACGGCAGGCAAATTGTGGCCTTGAGAAATGATTAACCAATTGGACTTAGTCTCTGGCGGAGAGACCAAGTATTTTCACGAGAAATGGTTAACCAATTGGACTTAGTCTCTGGCAGAGAGGCAAAGTGTTTTCACGAGAAATGGTTAACCAATTGGACTTAGTCTCTGGCAGAGAGGCAAAGTGTTTTCACGAGAAATGGTTAACCAATTGGACTTAGTCTCTGGCGGAGAGACAAAGTGTTTTCAAGAGAAATGGATAACCAATTGGACTTAGTCTCTGGCAGAGAGGCAAAGTGTTTTCACGAGAAATGGTTAACCAATTGGACTTAGTCTCTGGCAGAGAGGCAAAGTGTTTTCACGAGAAATGGTTAACCAATTGGACTTAGTCTCTGGCGGAGAGACAAAGTGTTTTCAAGAGAAATGGTTAACCAATTGGACTTAGTCTCTGGCAGAGAGGCAAAGTGTTTTCAAGAGAAATGGTTAACCAATTGGACTTGGTCTCTGAACGGCAGGCAAATTGTGGCCTTGAGAAATGATTAACCAATTGGACTTAGTCTCTGGAGGAGAGACAAAGTGTTTTCACGAGAAATGGTTAACCAATTGGACTTAGTCTCTGGCAGAGAGGCAAAGTGTTTTCAAGAGAAATGGTTAACCAATTGGACTTGGTCTCTGAACGGCAGGCAAATTGTGGCCTTGAGAAATGATTAACCAATTGGACTTAGTCTCTGGCGGAGAGACAAAGTGTTTTCACGAGAAATGGTTAACCAATTGGACTTAGTCTCTGGCAGAGAGACAAAGTGTATTCACGAGAAATGGTTAACCAATTGGACTTAGTCTCTGGCAGAGAGGCAAAGTGTTTTCACGAGAAATGGATAACCAATTGGACTTAGTCTCTGGCAGAGAGGCAAAGTGTTTTCAAGAGAAATGGTTAACCAATTGGACTTAGTCTCTGGCAGAGAGGCAAAGCGTTTTCCTGAGAAATGGTTAACCAATTGGACTTAGTCTCTGGCAGAGAGGCAAAGTGTTTTCCTGAGAAATGGTTAACCAATTGGACTTAGTCTGTGAACAGCAGGCAAATTGCGGCCATGAGAAATGGTTAACCAATTGGACTTAGTCTCTGGCAGAGAGGCAAAGTGTTTTCCTGAGAAATGGTTAACCAATTGGACTTAGTCTCTGGCGGAGAGGCAAAGTGTTTCCCGTTGTAATGGTTGGCCAATGCACTTCGGATTGCGTTGGTAGGCCGTGGAAAGTGGCTCTTGGGCCCGCGAGAGCAAAATCCGTGCGCAGACGGAAGTCCATGAGGTCAGATCCGAGGCCTTTACCCGGCACCCGGTGGGGGTATTCCCGCAGAGAGTAGCGGGTGTGCCCGGCGACGGGTCAAGTTGCAATTTCTGGCATACCACTCCTGGAGCTCGTTAATGAGTTCCCCTCGGAAGTCCCGATGAGAAAATGGCAAAATGGCGTTTTGCGGGCTTTGGGGCCTCCTGGACGGTAGGCCTACCGCCCGACCTTACGGTTGCAATTGTTGGCAGGGGAGGTTGGCGGGGTACCCGGAGATTTTCGGGGACACGATTTTCAGAACATTTTCAGACAACGGTCACACTTTAAAAATGCCCAGAAAAGTGCGACTTTGAGGGTGGTAAGCGTTTTCAAATAGAATACCTTTCAAAGAGCTCTCGGAAGTCCTATATGAGGATTTAAGATGAATTTGTGCGGGCTTTCCGAACTCCGTTGTCGGTCTGAAATATCGGCCAGGGTCCAGACCGGTGGTAACCCTGGTTTAATAAACATGGCGTGTGGCGAAAAGAACAGACAAAATGACAAAGTGTCAAATATATATATACATGTGTATTTATGAACAAAAAAAATCACAAAGTGTCACCTGGCGGTGTACTTGATGATGAAAAATAAAAATACAAAGTCTGTTCACAGGCACCTTTGGGGCGGGGGTGCCTGAGTCCCCTTGGGTTGCACACTATAGAGTGTTTGACATGGACAGAGTCAACACTGTGTGCGTGCCCAGAACCCTTTTGAACGCAGGCGACGCACGCCGGTCGGCATTTCCTCTCCGTGCGAGCGCCAACAGGTTGCTTCCGTTGTTTTACAAATAAGAAAATTGTATTTATGAGCAGCAAAAAAAAAAATCACAAAGTTTCACCTGGCGGTGTACTTGATGATGAGAAATAAAAATACAAAGCCTGTTCACAGGCACCGAGGGGGCGGGCGGGGTGCCTGAGTCCCCTTGGGTTGCACACTGTAGTGTTTGACATGGGCAGAGTCAGCACTGTGTGCGTGCCCAGAACCGATGTGAAAGCAGGCGACGCACGCCAGTCGGCATTTCCTAGCCGTGCGAGCGCCAACATGTTGCTTCCGATGTTTTACAAATAAGAGAACTGTATTTATGAGCAAAAAAAATCACAAAGTGTCACCTGGCGGTGTACTTGATGATGAATAATAAAAATACAAAGCCTGTTCACAGGCACCTAGGGGGCGGGCGGGGTGCCTGAGTCCCCTTGGGTTGCACACTGTAGTGTTTGACATGGGCAGAGTCAGCACTGTGTGCGTGCCCAGAACCGTTTTGAACGCAGGCGACGCACGCCAGTCGGCATTTCCTAGTCGTGCGAGCGCCAACATGTTGCTTCCGTTGATTTACAAATAAGAGAACTGTATTTATGAGCAATAAAAATCACAAAGTGTCACCTGGCGGTGTACTTGATGATGAAAAATAAAAATACAAAGCCTGTTCACAGGCACCTAGGGGGCGGGCGGGGTGCCTGAGTCCCCTTGGGTTGCACACTGCAGTGTTTGACATGGGCAGAGTCAACACCGTGTGCGTGCCCAGAACCGTTTTGAACGCAGGCGACGCACGCCAGTCGGCATTTCCTAGCCGTGCGAGCGCCAACAGGTTGCTTCGGTTGTTGCAAAAGTAAGAAAATTGCACCGCTGCGGACCACCCCTCCACCCGCGGTTGAACCAGTACCCGAGCGAGGCCACGCTGGCTCCGAAAGCAGACGTGTGCTCGGTGGCGGGGAAGCGGTGTGCGTGTGTCTCGCTCCTCAGAGGAAAGATGCGGTGCTAGGTGTCCGATGCGGTAGGGCCCTCGGCCGGCCAGCGCGTATGCTGTTGCTGAGGCTGAGCGGAATACCCTCGCTCTTCTGTTTCCTGCGGGTCACAGACGGACACATTAGCATGTTCGAGTGGTGGCTGGCGCACCTCTCGAAGCCACAGCGCCTTGTGAGGCCGAGGCGCCGATAATGTTAAACGAGTGGCACGATTTTCCAG
>NW_027596595.1:70000-82500 GCF_964194155.1 Cetorhinus maximus
TTCACCCCTCACTTTTCCGCGCGGCTTGGCTCTAATCAGTGGGGCCGGGCTTAATATACGCCTAAGGGGAGCAATCTGACGGGCGAGGCCGACCTGGAGTAGCTCTCGGAAGGGGTGGGAGGTTGGATTTGAGTCGGTGCTGGCGGAAGGGCTGGATTTCAAGGGCTTGGCCGGCTGGCCGGTGGTTGTCGGAAGCGGTGGGCATGAAGGGATTGTCGGCTTGTAAGGCACGGGCTTAGCGAGGGCGTGGTAGGCCTCGGGAGGAAGCGGGGTGAATGAGGCCGCGGTGGCCGCACCGGGCGTCGCCATTGCCGGCTGCGCAGAGTGGATTGGGGTCGGTGTTGAGTGAGGGGCATTTTCCTTCTGGAAGGTAAGGGCCCGGAGGAGGCTAGTGGTTGGTGCGGTTGTAAGAGTGTGCCGGCGGGTGAAGGGTTGCGAAGGCGGCGCATTTGTAGCCTGCATGGTGAGTGTTAGTGTTGGGGTCGGGGTTGGGGGTCGGTGACGGGGAGAAGGTGAGGGAATAGGGTTAGTGTTGGGGTCGGGGACGGGCAAAGGGTTAGGGTAAGGTTAAAGGGTAGGGTTAGGGTTAGGGTTAGAGTTAGGGCGAGTGTTAGGGTTAGGGTTACGTTTAAGTGCAGGGTTTAGAGCGTGTGTTAGGGCCAGGGTTAGGGTTCGGCGAAGGGTAAGGTAGGCAAAGTGCAGAAGGTGAAATGGTTAACCAGTTAGCAGGCAGGGCAGCCGGCCGGCAATGAGAGCGGCCCGCCCGGTGATAAGGGTGCAGTTAGGTGGCGACCAGCCCAGCAGCTCCAGGGGCTAAGTACGGGTGGGTAAACGGTTAACCAGTTAGCAGGCAGGGCAGCCGGCCGGTAATTAGAGCCGACCTCCCGGCCATACGGGTGCAGTTAGGTGCCGACCAGCCCAGCAGCTCCAGGGGCTAAGTACGTGTGGGTAAATGGTTAACCAGTTAGCAGGCAGGGCAACCGGCCGGTAATTATAGCCGACCTCCCGGCCATACGGGTGCAGTTAGGTGCCGAACAGCCCAGCAGCTCCAGGGGCTAAGTACATGTGGGTAAATGGTTAACCAGTTAGCAGGCAGGGAAGCCGGCCGGTAATTGAGGCCGCCCGCCGGGCCATAGGGCTGCAGTTAGGTGCCGACCAGCCCAGCAGCTCCTGGGGCTACGTACATGTGGGTAAATGGTTAACCAGTTAGCAGGCAGGGCAGCCGGCCGGTAATTGGAGCCGCCCGCCCGGCCATAGGGCTGCAGTTAGGTGCCGACCAGCCCAGCGGCTCCAGGGGCGAAGTGCATGTGGGTAAATGATTAACCAGTTAGCAGGCAGGGCAACCGGCCGGTAATTAGAGCCGACCTCCCGGCCATACGGGTGCAGTTAGGTGCCGACCAGCCCAGCAGCTCCAGGGGCTAAGTACGTGTGGGTAAATGGTTAACCAGTGAGCAGGCAGGGCAGCCGGCCGGTAATTGGAGTCGACCGCCCGGCCATAGGGCTGCAGTTAGGTGCCGACCGGCCCAGCGGCTCCAGGGGCGAAGTGCATGTGGGTAAATGATTAACCAGTTAGCAGGCAGGGCAACCGGCCGGTAATTAGAGCCGACCTCCCGGCCATACGGGTGCAGTTAGGTGCCGACCAGCCCAGCAGCTCCAGGGGCTAAGTACGTGCGGGTAAATGGTTAACCAGTTAGCAGGCAGGGCAGCCGGCCGGTAATTGAGGCCGCCCGCCCGGCCATAGGGCTGCAGTTAGGTGCCGACCAGCCCAGCAGCTCCTGGGGCTAAGTACATGTGGGTAAAGGATTAACCAGTTAGCAGGCAGGGCAGCCGGCCGGTAATTGGAGCCGCCCGCCCGCTCATCAGGGTGCAGTTAGGTGCAGAACAGCCCAGCAGCTCCAGGGGCTAAGTACATGTGGGTAAATGGTGAACCAGTTAGCAGGCAGGGCAGCCGGCCGGTAAATAGAGCCACCCGCCCGGTGATAAGGGTGCAGTTAGGTGCCGACAGGCCCAGCAGCTCCAGGGGCTAAGTACATGTGGGTAAATGGTTAACCAGTCAGCAGGCAGAGCAGCCGGCCGGCAATTAGAGCCGCCCGCCCGCTAATCAGGGTGCAGATAGGTGCAGAACAGCCCATCATTTTCCAGGGGCTAAGTACATTTGGGTAAATGGTTAACCAGTTAGCAGGCAGGGCAGCCGGCCGGCCGGTAATTAGAGCCGCCCGCCCGGTGATAAGGGTGCAGTTAGGTGCCGGCCAGCCCAGCAGCTCCAGGGGCTAAGTACATGTGGGTAAATGGTGAACCAGTTAGCAGGCAGGGCAGCCGGCCGGCCGGTAATTAGAGCCGCCCGCCCGGTGATAAGGGTGCAGTTAGGTGCCGGCCAGCCCAGCAGCTCCAGGGGCTAAGTACATGCGGGTAAATGGTTAACCAGTTAGCAGGCAGGGCAGCCGGCCGGCAATTAGAGCCGCCCGCCCGCTAATCAGGGTGCAGTTCGGTGCAGAACAGCCCATCAGCTCCAGGGGCTAAGTACATGTGGGTAAATGGTTAACCAGTTAGCAGGCAGGGCAGCCGGCCGGTAATTGAGGCCGCCCGCCCGGCCATAGGGCTGCAGTTAGGTGCCGACCAGCCCAGCAGCTCCTGGGGCTAAGTACATGTGGGTAAAGGATTAACCAGTTAGCAGGCAGGGCAGCCGGCCGGTAATTGGAGCCGCCCGCCCGCTCATCAGGGTGCAGTTAGGTGCAGAACAGCCCATCAGCTCCAGGGGCTAAGTACATGTGGGTAAATGGTTAACCAGTTAGCAGGCAGGGCAGCCGGCCGGTAATTGAGGCCGCCCGCCCGCTAATAAGGGTGCAGTTATGTGCAGGACAGCCCATCAGTTTCCAGGGGCTAAGTACATGTGGGTAAATGGTTAACCAGTTAGCAGGCAGCGCAGCCGGCCGGTAATTACAGCCGGCCGCCTGTCCGCCCACTAATCAGGGTGCAGTTAGGTGCAGGACAGCCCGTCAGTTTCCAGGGGCTAAGTACATGTGGGTAAATGGTTAACCAGTCAGCAAGGCAGGGCAGCCGGCCGGCCGGTAATTAGAGCCGGCCGCCTGTCCGCCCGCTAATAAGGGTGCAGTTAGGTGCAGGACAGCCCATCAGTTTCCAGGGGCTAAGTACATGTGGGTAAATGGTTAACCAGTTAGCAGGCAGGGCAGCCGGCCGGCCGGTAATTAGAGCCGGCCGCCTGTCCGCCCGCTATTAAGGGTGCAGTTAGGTGCAGAACAGCCCCTCTGTTTCCAGGGGCTAAGTACATGTGGGTCAATGGTTAACCAGTTAGCAGGCAGAGCAGCCGGCCGGCAATTAGAGCCGCCCGCCCGCTAATCAGGGTGCAGTTAGGTGCAGAACAGCCCATCAGTATCCAGGGGCTAAGTACATGTGGGTAAATGGTTAACCAGTTAGCAGGCAGGGCAGCCGGCCGGCCGGTAATTAGAGCCGACCTCCCGGCCATTACGGGTGCAGTTAGGTGCCGACCAGCCCAGCAGCTCCAGGGGCTAAGTACATGTGGGTAAATGATTAACCAGTTTACAGGCAGGGCAGCCGGCCGGTAATTAGAGCCGACCTCCCGGCCATAGGGCTGCAGTTAGGTGCCGACCAGCCCAGCAGCTCCAGGGGCTAAGTACATGTGGGTAAATGATGAACCAGTTAGCAGGCAGGGCAGCCGGCCGCTAATTACAGCCGCCCTCCCGCTAATAAGGGTGCAGTTAGGTGCAGAACAGCCCATCAGTTTCCAGGGGCTAAGTACATGTGGGTAAATGGTTAACCAGTAAGCAGGCAGAGCAGCCGGCCGGCAATTACAGCCGCCCGCCCGCTAATCAGGGTGCAGTTAGGTGCAGAACAGCCCATCAGCTTCCAGGGGCTAAGTACATGTGGGTAAATGGTGAACCAGTTAGCAGGCAGGGCAGCCGGCCGGCCGGTAATTAGAGCCGGCCGCCTGTCCGCCCGCTAATAAGGGTGCAGTTAGGTGCAGAACAGCCCCTCAGTTTCCAGGGGCTAAGTACATGTGGGTCAATTGTTAACCAGTTAGCAGGCAGAGCAGCCGGCCGGCAATTAGAGCCGCCCGCCCGCTAATCAGGGTGCAGTTAGGTGCAGAACAGCCCATCAGTATCCAGGGGCTAAGTACATATGGGTAAAGGGTTTACCAGTTAGCAGGCAGGGCAGCCGGCCGGCAATTAGAGCCGCCCGCCCGCTAATCAGGGTGCAGTTAGGTGCAGAACAGCCCATCAGTTTCCAGGGGCTAAGTACATGTGGGTAAATGGTTAACCAGCTAGCAAGGCAGGGCAGCCGGCCGGCCGGTAATTAGAGCCGGCCGCCTGTCCGCCCGCTAATAAGGGTGCAGTTAGGTGCAGGACAGCCCATCAGTTTCCAGGGGCTAAGTACATGTGGGTAAATGGTTAACCAGTTAGCAGGCAGGGCAGCCGGCCGGTAATTACAGCCGCCCGCCCGCTAATAAGGGTGCAGTTAGGTGCAGAACAGCCCATCAGCTTCCAGGGGCTAAGGACATGTGGGTAAATGGTGAACCAGTTAGCAGGCAGGGCAGCCGGCCGGCCGGTAATTAGAGCCGGCCGCCTGTCCGCCCGCTAATAAGGGTGCAGTTAGGTGCAGAACAGCCCATCAGCTTCCAGGGGCTAAGTACATGTGGGTAAATGGTGAACCAGTTAGCAGGCAGGGCAGCCGGCCGGCCGGTAATTAGAGCCGGCCGCCTGTCCGCCCGCTAATAAGGGTGCAGTTAGGTGCAGAACAGCCCCTCTGTTTCCAGGGGCTAAGTACATGTGGGTCAATGGTTAACCAGTTAGCAGGCAGAGCAGCCGGCCGGCAATTACAGCCGCCCGCCCGCTAATCAGGGTGCAGTTAGGTGCAGAACAGCCCATCAGTATCCAGGGGCTAAGTACATGTGGGTAAAGGGTTTACCAGTTAGCAGGCAGGGCAGCCGGCCGGCCGGCAATTAGTGCCGACCTCCCGGCAACAAGGGTGCAGTTAGGTCGCCGACCAGCCCAGCAGCTCCAGGGGCTAAGTATATGTGAGTAAATGGTTGACCAGTTAAGCAGGCATGGCAGCCGGCCGGTAAGCGGAGCGTCCCGCCCCGTAATACGGGTGCAGTTAGCTGCAGAACACACCGGCAGGTCCAGGGACGAAGTAGTGGACGGGGAAACGGTTAACCAGTTAACAGGCAGGGCAGCCGTACGGGCAGTAGAGCCGCCCGCCCCGTAATACGGGTGCAGTTCGCGGCAGACCAGCCCCGCAGCTCAAAAGTCTAAGTGGAGAACGGGGAACCGGTTGACCGGTGAGCCGAAGCATGCCAGCAGGCAGGGAAGGTGCAAAAAGGGCCGATAAGACCGAACCGGCACGAGTAACAGGCTGCCGGGGGCGGGTTCCCAGCAAACCAGGTGAGGGGGCGTGGCCGGAGGCCGCGCAGCAGAGCCGCCCGCCCGTGAGTACGGTTAGAGGCAGCAGCGGGCTTCCCCAGCAGGGCAGAAGCCGAAGTGGAGGGAGCGAAATGGTTAACCAGCGAGCAGGCAGCATTCCGGCAGGGCTGGAGGGCGAAAAACGGCGTAAAATAACGGACCGGCAGGAGGAAATGGCTGCCGGGGGGCGGACCCAGAGCCCTCACGTGAGGGGGCGGTTCGGGAGGCAGAGCCGCGCATGCGCGGTTGGAAAACGCGTCAAGTCGGAGCAGGGTGAAATCATTAACCAGTCGGCCGCTTCGACGTCGGCTGGCCGGGCCGAGGAGGGTCGGACCGGGGAAAGGTTCCCGGTTTCGTGTCCGTCGGGTGGTCCCGAGTGCGGCAGGAAAAAATCCGGAGTCCTGGGAGCCTTTTTTAAAAAAGAACCGGTCCGGGATGGGGTCGGATTTGGAAGCGTTTGCGGGGCCTAGGTGCCTCTTCGTCGGCATGACTACCGGACGGTCACCCGCCGATCGGCATTTGCGATTTGTTGGCTGGGGAGGTTGGCGGGGTACCTGCAGAATAGTAGGAGGTGGCAAATCGAGAATCGGTCGACATCGCCAAGTGCCTTCTCGAGCCTCCAGGTCTGCAGGGACCGACCCAGGCTGCCCCCAAACCGACCGCGAGGCCGTGCCGGGCGGCCATTTTTGGCCATTTTCGGCATTTTTCGCGTCTTTCGGTAGGTCACGGAAAGCGGCGGCCTGAAGCCCGGGCGTGCCCGGGGAAGGCTCCCCTTCGCCCGCGGGACCGGATTTGCCCCGGAAACGTCCCGAAGCCGGCCGGGAAGGCGGTTTCGAGGGCGAAGCACCTCCGATTGCCTTCGCAAGGCCGGGGAAAGTGGCCCCTGGGCCCGGGAGAGCAAAATCCGTGCGAGGACGGAAGCCCATGAGGTCAGATCCGAGGCTCTTACCCGGCGCCCGGTGGGGGTATTCCCGCAAAGAACAGCGAGTGCGCCCGGCGACGGGTCAAGTTGCAATTTCTGGCATGCCACTCCTGGAGCTGGTTCATGAGTTCCCCTCGGAAGTCCCGATGAGGAAAGGGCAAAATGGCGTTTTGCGGGCTTTGGGGCCTCTTCGTCGGTAGGACTACCGCCCGACCTTACGGTTGGAATTGTCGGCAGGGGAGGTTGGCGGGGTACCTGCAGAATAGTAGGAGGTGGCAAATCGAGAATCGGTCGACCTCGCCAAACGCCTTCTCGAGCCTCCAGGTCTGCAGGGACCGACCCAGGCTGCCGCCAAACCGACCGACAGGCCCTGCCGGCGGCCATTTTTGGCCATTTTCGGCATTTTTCGCCTCTTTCGGCCGGGATGGAAAAGCGGCGGACTGAAGCCCGGGCCTGCCCGGGGAAGCCTCCTAATCGCCCGGGGGACCGGATTTGCCCCGGTGAGAGCCCCCGAAACGTCCCGAAGCCGGCCGGGAAGGCGGCCAAGGGCGAAGCACCTCGCATTGCGTTGGCAGGCCGTGCAAAGTGGCCTCCGGGCCCGCGAGACAATGCAGGGTGCCCTCGGTGTGCCCCTGAGAAATGGTTAACCAAACAAAGGACAGTGCGCCTCGGATTGCATTGGCTGGCCCTGCAAAGGGGCCCCCGGGCCCGCGAGACGTTACAGATTGCCCTCGGTGTGCCCCTGAGAAATGGTTAACCAATTGGACTTAGTCTCTGGCGGAGAGGCAAAGTGTTTTCACGAGAAATGGTTAACCAATTGGACTTAGTCTCTGGCAGAGAGGCAAAGTGTTTTCCTGAGAAATGGTTAACCAATTGGACTTAGTCTCTGGCGGAGAGGCAAAGTGTTTTCAAGAGAAATGATTAACCAATTGGACTTAGTCTCTGGCGGAGAGACAAAGTGTTTTCAAGAGAAATGGTTAACCAATTGGACTTAGTCTCTGGCAGAGAGGCAAAGTGTTTTCAAGAGAAATGGTTAACCAATTGGACTTAGTCTCTGGCAGAGAGGCAAAGTGTTTTCCAGAGAAATGGTTAACCAATTGGACTTAGTCTCTGGCGGAGAGACAAAGTGTTTTCAAGAGAAATGGATAACCAATTGGACTTAGTCTCTGGCAGAGAGGCAAAGTGTTTTCACGAGAAATGGTTAACCAATTGGACTTAGTCTCTGGCAGAGAGGCAAAGTGTTTTCAAGAGAAATGGTTAACCAATTGGACTTAGTCTCTGGCGGAGAGACAAAGTGTTTTCAAGAGAAATGGTTAACCAATTGGACTTAGTCTCTGGCAGAGAGGCAAAGTGTTTTCCTGAGAAATGGTTAACCAATTGGACTTAGTCTCTGGCGGAGAGGCAAAGTGTTTTCAAGAGAAATGGTTAACCAATTGGACTTAGTCTCTGGCGGAGAGGCAAAGTGTTTTCACGAGAAATGGTTAACCAATTGGACTTAGTCTCTGAACGGCAGGCAAATTGTGGCCTTGAGAAATGATTAACCAATTGGACTTAGTCTCTGGCGGAGAGGCAAAGTGTTTTCTCGAGAAATAATGAACCAATGAGGACAATGGACCTCGGTTTGCATTGGCAGGCCGGGCAAAGTGGCTCTTGGGCCCGCGAGAGCAAAATCCGTGCACAGACGGAAGTCCATGAGGTCAGATCCGAGGCCTTTACCCGGCACCCGGTGGGGGTATTCCCGCAGAGAGTAGCGAATCTGCCCGGCGACGGGTCAAGTTGCAATTTCTGGCATGCCACTCCTGGAGCTGGTTAATGAGTTCCCCTCGGAAGTCCCGATGAGGAAAGGGTAAAATGGCGTTTTGCGGGCTTTTAGGGCCTCCTGGACGGTAGGACTACCGCCCGACCTTACGGTTGGAATTGTTGGCAGGGGAGGTTGGCGGGGTACCTGCAGAATAGTAGGAGGTGGCAAATCGAGAATCGGTCGACATCGCCAAAAACCTTCTCGAGCCTCCAGGTCTGCAGGGACCGACCCAGGCTGCCGCCAAACCGACCGACAGGCCCTGCCGGCGGCCATTTTTGGCCATTTTCGGCATTTTTCGCCTCTGTCGGCCGGGATGGAAAAGCGGCGGCCTGAAGCCCGGGCCTGCCCGGGGAGGCCTCCTAATCGCCCGGGGGACCGGATTTGCCCCGGTGAGAGCCCCGGAAACGTCCCGAAGCCGGCCGGGAAGGCGGCCAAGGGCGAAGCACCTCGGATTGCATTGGCAGGCCGTGCAAAGTGGCCTCCGGGCCCGCGAGACAATGCAGGGTGCCCTCGGTGTGCCCCTGAGAAATGGTTAACCAAACGAAGGACAGTGCGCCTCGGATTGCATTGGCAGGCCGTGCAAAGGGGCCCCCGGGCCCGCGAGACGTTACAGATTGCCCTCGGTGAGCCCCTGAGAAATGGTTAACCAATTGGACTTAGTCTCTGGCAGAGAGGCAAAGTGTTTTCACGAGAAATGGTTAACCAATTGGACTTAGTCTCTGGCAGAGAGGCAAAGTGTTTTCAAGAGAAATGGTTAACCAATTGGACTTGGTCTCTGAACGGCAGGCAAATTGTGGCCTTGAGAAATGATTAACCAATTGGACTGAGTCTCTGAACGGCAGGCAAATTGTGGCCTTGAGAAATGATTAACCAATTGGACTTAGTCTCTGGCGGAGAGGCAAAGTGTTTTCACGAGAAATGGTTAACCAATTGGACTTAGTCTCTGGCAGAGAGGCAAAGTGTTTTCCTGAGAAATGGTTAACCAATTGGACTTAGTCTCTGGCGGAGAGGCAAAGTGTTTTCAAGAGAAATGATTAACCAATTGGACTTAGTCTCTGGAGGAGAGACAAAGTGTTTTCAAGAGAAATGGTTAACCAATTGGACTTAGTCTCTGGCAGAGAGGCAAAGTGTTTTCAAGAGAAATGGTTAACCAATTGGACTTAGTCTCTGGCAGAGAGGCAAAGTGTTTTCCAGAGAAATGGTTAACCAATTGGACTTAGTCTCTGGCGGAGAGACAAAGTGTTTTCACGAGAAATGGTTAACCAATTGGACTTAGTCTCTGGCAGAGAGGCAAAGTGTTTTCAAGAGAAATGGTTAACCAATTGGACTTAGTCTCTGGCGGAGAGGCAAAGTGTTTTCTCGAGAAATAATTAACCAATGAGGCCAATGGACCTCGGGTTGCATTGGCAGGCCGGGCAATGAGGCTCTTGGGCCCGCGAGAGCAAAATCCGTGCACAGACGGAAGTCCATGAGGTCAGATCCGAGGCCTTTACCCGGCACCCGGTGGGGGTATTCCCGCAGAGAGTAGCGAATCTGCCCGGCGACGGGTCAAGTTGCAATTTCTGGCATGCCACTCATGGAGCTGGTTAATGAGTTCCCCGCGGAAGTCCCGATGAGGAAAGGGCAAAATGGCGTTTTGCGGGCTTTGGGGCCTCTTCGTCGGTAGGACTACCGCCCGACCTTACGGTTGGAATTGTCGGCAGGGGAGGTTGGCGGGGTACCTGCAGAATAGTAGGAGGTGGCAAATCGAGAATCGGTCGACATCGCCAAAAACCTTCTCGAGCCTCCAGGTCTGCAGGGACCGACCCAGGCTGCCGCCAAACCGACCGAGAGGCCCTGCCGGCGGCCATTTTTGGCCATTTTCGGCATTTTTCGCCTCTTTCGGCCGGGATGGAAAAGCGGCGGCCTGAAGCCCGGGCCTGCCCGGGGAGGCCTCCTAATCGCCCGGGGGACCGGATTTGCCCCGGTGAGAGCCCCCGAAACGTCCCGAAGCCGGCCGGGAAGGCGGCCAAGGGCGAAGCACCTCGCATTGCGTTGGCAGGCCGTGCAAAGTGGCCTCCGGGCCCGCGAGACAATGCAGGGTGCCCTCGGTGTGCCCCTGAGAAATGGTTAACCAAACGAAGGACAGTGCGGCTCGGATTGCATTGGCAGGCCGTGCAAAGGGGCCCCCGGGCCCGCGAGACGTTACAGATTGCCCTCGGTGAGCCCCTGAGAAATGGTTAACCAATTGGACTTAGTCTCTGGCAGAGAGGCAAAGTGTTTTCAAGAGAAATGGTTAACCAATTGGACTTAGTCTCTGGCGGAGAGGCAAAGTGTTTTCAAGAGAAATGGTTAACCAATTGGACTTAGTCTCTGGCAGAGAGGCAAAGTGTTTTCAAGAGAAATGGTTAACCAATTGGACTTTTTCTCTGAACGGCAGGCAAATTGTGGCCTTGAGAAATGATTAACCAATTGGACTTAGTCTCTGGCGGAGAGACCAAGTATTTTCACGAGAAATGGTTAACCAATTGGACTTAGTCTCTGGCAGAGAGGCAAAGTGTTTTCACGAGAAATGGTTAACCAATTGGACTTAGTCTCTGGCAGAGAGGCAAAGTGTTTTCACGAGAAATGGTTAACCAATTGGACTTAGTCTCTGGCGGAGAGACAAAGTGTTTTCAAGAGAAATGGTTAACCAATTGGACTTAGTCTCTGGCAGAGAGGCAAAGTGTTTTCAAGAGAAATGGTTAACCAATTGGACTTGGTCTCTGAACGGCAGGCAAATTGTGGCCTTGAGAAATGATTAACCAATTGGACTTAGTCTCTGGAGGAGAGACAAAGTGTTTTCACGAGAAATGGTTAACCAATTGGACTTAGTCTCTGGCAGAGAGGCAAAGTGTTTTCACGAGAAATGGTTAACCAATTGGACTTAGTCTCTGGCAGAGAGGCAAAGTGTTTTCACGAGAAATGGTTAACCAATTGGACTTAGTCTCTGGCGGAGAGACAAAGTGTTTTCAAGAGAAATGGATAACCAATTGGACTTAGTCTCTGGCAGAGAGGCAAAGTGTTTTCACGAGAAATGGTTAACCAATTGGACTTAGTCTCTGGCGGAGAGACAAAGTGTTTTCAAGAGAAATGGTTAACCAATTGGACTTAGTCTCTGGCAGAGAGGCAAAGTGTTTTCAAGAGAAATGGTTAACCAATTGGACTTGGTCTCTGAACGGCAGGCAAATTGTGGCCTTGAGAAATGATTAACCAATTGGACTTAGTCTCTGGAGGAGAGACAAAGTGTTTTCACGAGAAATGGTTAACCAATTGGACTTAGTCTCTGGCAGAGAGGCAAAGTGTTTTCAAGAGAAATGGTTAACCAATTGGACTTGGTCTCTGAACGGCAGGCAAATTGTGGCCTTGAGAAATGATTAACCAATTGGACTTAGTCTCTGGCGGAGAGACAAAGTGTTTTCACGAGAAATGGTTAACCAATTGGACTTAGTCTCTGGCAGAGAGACAAAGTGTATTCACGAGAAATGGTTAACCAATTGGACTTAGTCTCTGGCAGAGAGGCAAAGTGTTTTCACGAGAAATGGATAACCAATTGGACTTAGTCTCTGGCAGAGAGGCAAAGTGTTTTCAAGAGAAATGGTTAACCAATTGGACTTAGTCTCTGGCAGAGAGGCAAAGCGTTTTCCTGAGAAATGGTTAACCAATTGGACTTAGTCTCTGGCAGAGAGGCAAAGTGTTTTCCTGAGAAATGGTTAACCAATTGGACTTAGTCTGTGAACAGCAGGCAAATTGCGGCCATGAGAAATGGTTAACCAATTGGACTTAGTCTCTGGCAGAGAGGCAAAGTGTTTTCCTGAGAAATGGTTAACCAATTGGACTTAGTCTCTGGCGGAGAGGCAAAGTGTTTCCCGTTGTAATGGTTGGCCAATGCACTTCGGATTGCGTTGGTAGGCCGTGGAAAGTGGCTCTTGGGCCCGCGAGAGCAAAATCCGTGCGCAGACGGAAGTCCATGAGGTCAGATCCGAGGCCTTTACCCGGCACCCGGTGGGGGTATTCCCGCAGAGAGTAGCGGGTGTGCCCGGCGACGGGTCAAGTTGCAATTTCTGGCATACCACTCCTGGAGCTCGTTAATGAGTTCCCCTCGGAAGTCCCGATGAGAAAATGGCAAAATGGCGTTTTGCGGGCTTTGGGGCCTCCTGGACGGTAGGCCTACCGCCCGACCTTACGGTTGCAATTGTTGGCAGGGGAGGTTGGCGGGGTACCCGGAGATTTTCGGGGACACGATTTTCAGAACATTTTCAGACAACGGTCACACTTTAAAAATGCCCAGAAAAGTGCGACTTTGAGGGTGGTAAGCGTT